>NW_013666239.1:492518-496902 GCF_000517525.1 Limulus polyphemus
AGTTAATAATGTTTTAGGGAGGAAAAACTACCAACATATATATATATATATATATATATATATATATTCTAAAGAAAATAGTTGGTTCTGTAAAGTATAGGTCTGTTTCGAATAATAGGGTTGTGATTCCTAAAGCTAATGTTGGTTACTATCGAGTGTCACTTTCTTACTTGCTGTGGTTTGTTTCTGTGTATTTAGAAAAAGTCATGGTATCCAATCAAAAAACACCTTAGGTGTGAAAAAAAAAAGAAGTGCAGCCGAAAAAGGATTGAGTGTGCAATTTAAATTAGTGAAATAAAAATTGGCGGCAAAACTGGAAGCTACACTTATAGCATTAATGAAAATTTTACTGCAAGTATTCATTCAGTAGTTAGCTAAGCCGAATTTTTTGTTCAACTTGGGGCATGATGTTTCAATTTAGATTTAATTGAATTAGTGAACTTGTAGGATAAGAAGGCTGTAATAGCGAAATATTGACTAATAAAATAGCATTAAGGAAATATAGGTCGTATTTTATTTACGTTTATTTATGTTAAAGTTTCTTATATAAAACAGCCACAAGTGATAGATTTGGATTAAAACTGCCAATAGCTAAAACAACAACAACAAAACACATAGATGTTATATATCTCTACAAATTAAATAAAAGTATGAAAATTCAGAGTGGTCTACACATGTATCATTTACTATAATTTGGAGTTATTTCATCATTTAAAGAGAGCATTACTCTCATTAGCAAGCTATATACACACCGTAAACCATCACGAACTCTCCTTCCAATTGAGATGTAAAGGATAGAGATTATTTAGTATATGATATGATTTCTTATACACTTTTCTGTCATAGCGTACTGACAACGCTGTTGGATACTTTGAACATTTGTAATGTTAGGCTGAATCAATGGTCATGCAAATACAGCTTATTCTTGACAAAATGTTTTGTCTAAACTGTAGTTTCGTTTTGTTTTATTGGGGTTCGCTTAGCCAATGTCGTATGTATCCAACTTTTCGATATTTCCTTAAGATTTAATATAATTGTAGCAAATGTATCTGCACATGCTTTTATCTCATTTCTCCCTATTAGCCCAAGTTATAGATTTAAACTCAGCGGTGCCTGAAAGTACTTAGACGGACTTTTTTCCTGATATAAGTCACAGCCCAAAAGACTTTTCGTACAATACAAGAACTTGTTATTTCAGCTTGAGATAAATGTATATTTTAAAGCAATTTGCATCAAGTACAAAAATTCAGTGTCTATGCTGGAGAGGCAAAGATTCTTGTTACATAATAAGCGTAATAAAATCACGATTAATCTTTATCTAAATTCTTTTAATTAGTCCTTTAAGGATTTTAAATCAGTGGTAGTGAAAAAGAAAAACCTACTTATGATAAACAAGCTTTAATCGAAAATGTTATTTACACACCTACGTTAGGCCTAATAACACCCATTGCTTAAACATTTATAATAAAACACCAATCTTCACTGAACAGGATATTTTCAAGTAATCTAGATTTCATTGATTCATATTTTGTTCAATCATGTTCATTTGTGAACTTGATATAATTTTTAATAAGAACCATTAAAGTTTTAATAGTTTTGAGAGAAAAAATTGACAAATTTAAATTAAGAGGTAATTAACCTCATTAAGTGCATTTCAGTAATAACATATGTATTTTAAAAAATTACTTGAGGTTACTGTGTTAATATTACAGCAAACTTTGGGAAACGTATTACAAATGTCGAGGATTAAAAATGAAACATTACAATATGTTTACTACGAAGTTTATTAATAACAAAATATTATTTATTTGAGTATACTCTTGTAAAGAAGCACTTTCTAAACTGTGTAAATGGGAGTGTTCATTTAAATGCCACGAAAAATACACAGAGAAAAAGTGTATTTAAATATTTTAAAAATCAAAATTCGCTTTCTGATTCCTGGAGTACAAAAATTATTATTTTACGAAAGAATGAGTATTTTCTGGAAAGATTGCCCCCTCCCCTCCTGGTGAGAAAAGCAAAGATAGCCCATTGTTGCTGAAAGTTGGATAACGACATGGTTTAAAGGGGGAAATTAGACAAGTTGAATTTAATAATGAAAGAAATAGACTGTAAATGTGTAAGATTGAAAATTAGAATGTTGGGCAAGAATACACCTTTATAACATACTGTTGTAAGCTATATATATTTCAATGTTGTACTTTAGTTGTTTGCTAAAAGGAGCTGCTAATCAGCTAATGAGAATTCAGTCAGTTACATACTGAATGAGCATTCAATGAGTGTTTAATTTCATTGTTAGACAGGGAGAGCTATCGCGCCAATATAGCGATTAACAAGAAAGTTCTGAAATTAAGTTTGTATTTCTCAGTTAGGCGTAGGTATCATTAGTATCGCATGCTTTGAAAGTAAAAACGTTGTTTGTGATGTTAGGCCTATAACTTATGTTAAATTGAAAGTAGCCTGCATCAAACGCTACGGAAGAAATAAGATATGTCATGAAAGCAACTTTTCTTGCTTTTCCAGGCGGAAGCCCTTCTCGATTATGTTGCGTAGTGCTGTCTGTGTCACTTGGACGGCTTTTCACTAATCTTTCTATTTTTGGAATTTCACCCTTATAAAAACGCCGCAATTTGTTTACTACGGCTGGGGTACGACTTGTTGCAAGTCTCTTTCTGGACGGTCCAAATTGATTGGTGATCATTTATTTCCCAATCCCATTAAGCAGAAGGTATATATTCGTTTTAGAAATACTAAATCTATGATCTGAACACTTCTCACTATCTACAAACGCCAAACAATAAAAAAAAATGTAGTTTTAATACATAATGTTCACAACTACATTATATCGACTAGGATTACCAATGTGACTTGTTTATTGGCATATTCAATATTCGTACTCAACTCCCTGTGTAGTGGAAATAATGTAGCACTGTCGTTACCTCTTTTTAATCATTAACTTATAGAACCCCTGGTAAAATCAGAATACGTTTGATAAGTATAGCAGCTTGATGAAACTACCTGAAAACCAGACTGTGTCTCTTTGATATGTATATTAACACGGTAAAACCACTTTTAAAATAAGATTGTGTCTTTGATATGTATAAAAACCTCGTGAATCCACTGGTAAAGCCAAATTGTGTCTCTATTCTGTACATACAACTGTTGAATCCAATTTTAAAACCAGACTGTGTCTTTGATTAGCATAGCAACCTCGTGAACTATTTGCAAATCCAGATTGTGTCTTTGATATGTGGAGCATCCTCTTGAATCCACTTCTAAGACCAGACTGTGTCTTTGATATGTGGAGCATCCTCTTGAATCCACTTCTAAGACCAGACTGTGTCTTTGGCTCTTCAGGCTGCTGTGCTTATCAATTAGAAAGTCTGGTTTTACAAGATGGTTCAGCATGTTACTTACATACCGAAGACACATTCTAGTTTCACAAGTTGGTTCATAAGATTGCTGTGCTTACACACTTGTAAAACCAGGCTATCTTTGAGATGTATAGCAACCTGGTGAATCCACTTGTAAAACTAGAATGTATCTTCGGTATGTAATGTAACCTGGTGAACCAACTTGTAAAACCATTGTCTTAGATAAATAAGCATAGCCACTTGTAAAATCAGACTACCTTTGACTGTATGGACAAGGCAGAAGAGCTACGATGTCAGAAGACAACGGTGCTTGCAAGCGGATGATTTTCTGAGAAGAGCGGTGGTGACCTATTTTAAACCCATCTGACAGAAGGCAACTTGCAAAACACCTTTTGGATAGGTTGAGTAAATCAGACACTAACCTGTTTGAATACCGATTGACGTGGTATTCACTGAAGGATTTGATTCAGCAACATCTTCTGTTGCTTTATTTATCTATTTGTCTGTTGTTGTTTTTTTGTTTTTGCTTACACTGCTGCTGTTTACTGTGAAAAAATCTTAGATAACGACGGTTTAGCTCGTGATTACGTATTAACAGTTTAAATTGTATCATAACAGTGAGGATTAATGACTAAGCAACAGCTTTAATTCGTTTTAATTTCATGACAGCTTTCAAGATTTACAGCTAAATAGCATTAGTGGTTTAAAAATGGTATGACGATAATTACAATTCACAGCTAACCAACAACTTTAATGTATTTAATGTGACACGACAACAGTTAATACACATAAACTAACCAACAACGTGAGTGTATTTAATGTGGCACGACAACAATTAAGGCACACAGCTAGTCAAAAACGTGAGTATATTTAATGTGGCACGACAACAATTAAGGCACACAGCTAACCAACAGCGTGAGTGTATTTAATGTGGCACGACAACAATTAAGGCACACAACTAACCAACAGCGTGAGTGTATTTAATGTGGCACGACAACAATTAAGGCACA
>NW_013666239.1:497684-501674 GCF_000517525.1 Limulus polyphemus
ACAACGTGAGTATATTTAATGTGGCACGTCAACAATTAAGACACACAACTAACCAACAACGTGAGTATATTTAATGTGGCACGTCAACAATTAAGACACACAACTAACCAACAACGTGAGTATATTTAATGTGGCACGACAACAATTAAGACACACAGCTAACCAACAGCGTGAGTATATTTAATGTGGCACGACAACAATTAAGGCACACAGCTAATCAAAAACGTGAGTATATTTAATGTGGCACGACAACAGTTAATACACATAACTAACCAGCAACGTGAGTGTATTTAATGTGGCACGACAACAATTAAGGCTTAAAGCTAATCTAATCAATATATTCGTTTTATTTTTATTTTAACATGATGGCAGTGATGGTACACCCATTAAGAGCAGTAACTAAGGACTGAATTTAGCTCACCTTAAAACGCATAACAACAGAGTGAATGTTGTTACATTCATTATTGTAACAACTTACATAATAACTGCCCTCATAAACTTTTTAACTTACATACAAATATAAATGATAATATAATGGAGCAAATATAAATACTTTTAGGTTACTATTACATACCATTTTGCTTAAATCGTTGCGCCTCGATAGGCTTTACTTTCATCAACTTATATACAAGTGTTGTTTACTTACTTCTATCACTTTAGTATTTAAAGTAAAATAAGATTTGGGGTAAGTTGATATGCAGTTTTACTTTGCTGTAAAATAATCCGTCTAATCATTGTATTTCAGGCACGAACTACAGTTTTCATTGCTTGTTATACATATATATATATATATATATATACACTGTATATGTGTGTGTGTGTGTTTGTATATATCAGTGTTGCTGTTGTTTTCTCAAATCTACAAACATTATAGATTAACATTATTACAGAATTAAATGTTTAGGGTAAACCTAGTACCATAATGATAAAGTGGCATTTAGAAACCAGAAGAGCTTAGAAAAGTGATTTTGTTGTTTAATTGAAATAAAGTGTTATGTATTGTTGTTGGGTTTTAGTGCAAAGCTCCACAATGGGCTATCTGTGCTCTATCCACCGTGGGAAATTTAGCCCGGGATTTTTGGTATTTTAAATCCGTAAGCTTACCACTGACCTCTGCTGATTGTTGTAATCGGGTTTTAGCACTATCCGTACTTACAATTACTTCACACACACACAATTATATATTTAGTGAAGCGGTAGCAGGACGTAGAGAAATTCATTATCGGTTTGTAATTATGCTATATATATATATTAGTTATTAGTTATTCATTAGTGACTGAGAATTAACAAAGCTTTCTTCTACTTTACAAAAGTAGATAAACTCTTACTAAAAGTGTTTCCTACACGTTAAGTTTTATAACTATCTTTTCGTGTCCAGTAAGTAAAATCGTTACCACAGTTCGTCGGAACGTAGCGTTACTTTTGAGTCATTTTGTTCACCACCGTTAGATACATGAAATTTCTACATTGAGCGAAATTGACCATAATGTACGTCTTCAGCAGTTAAAGTGTCTTCGAGCAGACGAATTGAGAAAGAGCAAAAGAAAATCTTTGACTAAAACTAATGGGTAATTGTAAAGTTGGGGAAACATTTGTATTGATAGTTAGGTAAGGAATTTGGAGACACAGGTGCAAAGCCATTTCTTATCGTTTTCAACTTCCTAATAATGAAAAGTTGATAAAAATTCACAGTTAACTGATTATTAATGTTACACGAAACATTTTTATATACTTCCATAGAGAAGATAATCGACCGCTGTATTTTCCTCCAGGGGGTAGCACTTGTCAGCGTCGAATATAGCGTGACGCGTGTCTCGGGTAATAACCCGAAGAACAACGTTCGTACACTACAATATGACAACGGATTCTTGTGAATGTTTTGTAGGTGTATGCCAGAACTCTCGTGGAGAGAAAGATATCCACCCTGGCGCCAAGGGCGTAACCAAACTTGGGAACTTAACACAATTTACTTCTCTCGCAAAAGAGTGACATAAAACTAGCCCCAGAAAAGGCAAAATGAGATGCTAATACGACGTGACCTCTTCATACGCACAGCGACGTGCTTAGCGTCAGACGAACCACGCGTTCTGATGTTCGAACACTGACTGTGAAATTCAACAAAAACCACAGGTTACAAGATCATAACACATGAGATTGCGTTCGTCAGTGCCAGATTATCTCTAAAACACTTTCATGTTGGTTAATTTCTCTTTTGAACTTATATGGAGTAGTTCTTAGAGAAATAATAGAATCTATTGTTACGTCTCTGTTCGTTTGTTAATTTTCCGTATGATATATTTTCGATGAACTTAAATAAAACTAGTTTATTCCCTCTCATTACAACTTTGCAATACACTTAATTTCCACAGTCACTTTTACTAAAATACACGCAACATTTATTTGTTTGAATTTATGCACAAAGCTATACAATGGGCTATCTGTGCTCTGCCCACCACGGGTATCAAAACCCGGTTTCTAGCGTTGTAAGTCCGTAGACATACCGCTGTGCTACTGGGGGGCAATTCACAACGATTCACGCACTTTACTACCGCGCTTGACTCAATTATCCGTCTATGTCTGTCTGCAATTATCTATATATCTATGCCGTCACTTCTCGCCGGTCTTATATACTATAAGAGCGCATGTCTAGCAAACGCTAGCGTCTTCGCGAATCTTCTAGCCACTCATCACGTGTTACCACCGTCACGTGATTTCCCATGTCGAAACACTGCTCTTCCTTAGTATTGTTCATTCCGAACAATAACCACTTAAATTAAACCAATAGATAATTAACAATAACTTAATTAAACGTACATAATTTACAAACACAAAATTAAAATTCAACAAAGTCTCTTAATTTTACGGGACGTATCTTCTTCTGTACTGGTCTCCATCTCGTTGGCTTCTGCTTCACGTGAGGTTCATCTGCTTCATCGGGAATTGTCCTACCATCGGTAACAGTCACATCAGTGGTAGTAACTTCATCAAGGGCTTCACTGTTTCCCTTCTTCAAAACCGAGTAGAGTTTCTTCTTTGACAGTGGCTTTTCAGGTGACGTGTCTTCAGAGACGTCTTTTGTTCCATTAATCACTTTGTCCCAACTGAAATGTCCTGGACTGTGATAATGCCAAAGCCTGTTGGCATTCACCACCTTTGGCTTACCTCGCCGACCACATTTTATTCGGAAAGTCACGTCTGAGAGACGATCCACTATGTCATATGGGCCTTCCCATGGAACAGACAACTTAGAAGACTTCCCTTTAGTCTTCCTGGGATTATACAACCAAACATTGTCTCCTGGTACAAAGCTGACTTTAGTAGACTTCTTATCATAACATAGCTTCATCGAATCAGCAGATGTTTTCAAGTTTGAACACACCTGATGGTGAATATTATCCATCCTTTCCGATAACACTTTCACAAACTCTGACACATTTTCAGGCAACTCTTCATAAGGTGGGCGTCCTGTTAACAGATCCATTGGCAACCGAAGTTCCCGACCAAACATCAACTTTGCTGAAGTGTATCCAGTGGTTTCATGCTCTGCTGTCCTATAGGCCATCAATAGTAAAGGGAGTAAGACATCCCAGATATTGGCGGCTATTACAAAACTTTGCCAATTCCTGTCCCAGTGTCCAGTTGTACTTTTCTATCATCCCATCAGACTGTGGGTGAAGTGACGTTGTTCTGGTCTTCTATATGCCAAACAACTTGCAGCATTCATGGAACACAGCTGATTCAAAGTTACGGCCTTGATCTGAATGCAGTTCGTATGGCATACCAAATCCGAAGAAGAAATCACTAATAGCCGAAGCTACAGTTGTAGCTTCCTGATTTGGTATTGCATATGTTTCATGACATTTGGTGAAATAATCCATCACCACACAAATGTACTTATTTCCAGCACGAGATTGGGGCAAAGGACCAGCAATGTCAACAGCTACTCTTTCCATTGGTGTGCCAACTTGATATAACTTCATTGGAGCACGA
>NW_013666240.1:0-5953 GCF_000517525.1 Limulus polyphemus
CACATAATTTACAGATGTTCTGAAGATATGTTAAAAATTTATCCACATAATTTACAGATGTCTGAAGATATGTTAAAACTTATCCACATAATTTATAGATGTTTTGAAGATATGTTAAAAACTTATTCACATAATATACAGATGTTCTGAAGATATGTTAAAACTTATCCACATAATTTACAGATGTTCTGAAGATATGTTAAAACTTATCCACGTAATTTACCGATGTTCTGAAGATATGTTAAACTTATCTACATAATTTACAGATGTCTGAAGATATGTTAAAACTTATCCACATAATTTATAGATGTTTTGAAGATATGTTAAAAACTTATTCACATAATATACAGATGTTCTGAAGATATGTTAAAACTTATCCACATAATTTACAGATGTTCTGAAGATATGTTAAAACTTATCCACATAATTTACAGATATTCTGAAGATATGTCTTTTAGATAAGAAAAAAAATTGGGCCATGCATCCTTAGTATGACGAGTAAATCTTCCTTTTACTTTTGCATAAACATTTTTTTCGTCCTCGTACAGGCAGTATTTCTATTAATAATCTGTTCGTCCCATTTCTTGCCTCTAATAGTATTCATTTAATTGATTTTATTCTGATACTTGAAAAGCGGAATCATTTATTGCCATCATTTTTGTTCTTTTCTTAGTAAGCCATCAGTTTTGTTTTCTTTCTTTCTTTTTCAGTAAAATATATTCCTACGATATTGGCATTTAACTTGAGATATTTTATGACTTTTTTGAGGATCATATGCTGAAATAGTTAATTAATATATATATATATATATACTGAATCATATATGATAATCTAATTTGACTACACTTTCTTCTTTTATTTTTAATAATTATAATATTTGATACTATAACAGTTAAAAATGGATTCCTAAACCATAAATATCAGACCGAACAGAAATTCAAGTACATTTTTCGACTCACAAGCTTGCAGTTTGTGTTAATGAGAAAGGCTTGGCTCTGTTGTGGATATCTTGATTTTTGAGTTTGGCGATCTGGATTGACATCCGTATTATACTACACAATATCTCCCCTCACTTTAAGCTGTGGGTGCTTTATAAAAGTAACAGTAAATCCCTTAGTGTGAATGGTGGGTGGGTAGGGTGTCGCTGACTGGCTGCCTTCCCTCTAGTCAGTAGCTCAAAATTAGAAACGGCGGCAGATAGCCTTACTGGCTTTGCTATAAATACCAATACAAATCTTATTGATTTGTTTATAACTAATTTGAACTCCACTTGTGGGCTTAAACATCTTATGCAAAATGATAAAACTAAAACGAAAATATTGGAAGTAAACGGATTATGGGCGACATATCGTAATACTTTAAATATAATACACAGTTATTGATTCTTTATTTGTCACCATGCGTGAATACGCCCATTTAAATCGGCCCATCTTTTTCATCAATATCATGGGCGGAGCCTTTAGTGTGACGTAATCCTATGAGAAGTAGGCGGGGAATGTATTCAAAGACGCTTGGAGCCAATTTGTTTATATAACATGTATTCTACCTTTCTTTGCTATTCTATAACCCAATCTTAATATCGATTTTTATAAGTAACATATTTGCATTAATATTTTATTAATGAAATTCCGCATTTGCTTTTTTCCCTTGTTTACGTGATGTGCACAATGTTGATATTGATGTTGAGGGGATATCAACACGGATTTTTTTTTTCTTATTCTCTACTTGACTATATTTTGTTTTGTTTTTTACAGAATTATTTTTACAACAAGTTAGAGATGAAATGAACAAGTGCATAGAACAAGGATTTAGAAACTTGCATACAATCTTTAGAGATTATATGTCAGAAATTAGGACATCTTTGATGTCCAAAATGAGTACCAAAATCATGTATTGATTGCTGAGTGAAATCTTTTGAAGAAATACTGTATTTAAAAGAGTACTAAATACACTAAAACAGGACAATTATTGGATGAATATGAAAAATGTGTTGTTTTTTCTTGTCATCAAAGCTCGGTTAAAGAGTGATACTTTCCGTTACCACAGGTAGAGAGTTCAGTAGCTCATACTAATAATTGTGTCTGATGTGCGTGTTAACTTTCATGTATATGCGTACTGTTAAGTTAATATCTAAATATGCTGTAGGCGTTAATGCCATGAATGTTGAATGTGTTAATATCCGCCTGTCGTGTGTGTTAATATTCATACGTGTTTAATGTCTTAATATCTGGTGCTGTTATAATTAATATATGTATATCTGTGTTATATGTGCTAATATGCATGGGTGTGTTGAACGAGTTAATATCCGTGTATGCTTGATGTGTTAATATCTTTGTTTTGTATGTTTTGGTATCTACATAAATATGTGTGTGTGCACACTCATTATACTTCCTTATGGTTATACAAGTGGATATCTATGTGTTTTAATTATACTTGGTTATGATTATACAAGTGGATATCTATGTGTTTTAATTATACTTGGTTATGATTATACAAGTGGATATCTATGTGTTTTAATTATATTTCCTTATGATTATGCAAGTGGATATCTATGTGTTTTAATTATATTTCCTTATGGTTATGCAAGTGGATATCTATGTGTTTTACTTATATTTCCTTATGGTTATGTAAGTGGATATCTATGCGTTTTAATTATATTTCCTTATGGTTATGCAAAAGGATATCTATGTGTTTTAATTATATTTCCTTATGGTTATGCAAGTGGATATCTATGTGTTTTAATTATATTTCCTTATGGTTATGTAAGTGGATATCTATGCGTTTTAATTATATTTCCTTATGGTTATGCAAATGGATATCTATGAGTTTTAATTATATTTCTTTATGGTTGGTTATACTCTAATCGAATAGTAGAATGCACCCATCATTCTGAAAACGCATCCATAGTCCCCGATCGTGGAGCTACAGAAACGGGACGCGAACCACTGACCCTCGGATACACACTCTAGTATGTTAACCACTAGGTCAAGCTCAGTCCATTTTTATAACACGTTTTGAAAATGTCGATATCTGTGTTTATGTTTTCTTTCTTGATATATCCGTATATGAAAGTCAGTGTTATTATCTGTTCTTCTTCCTAATTTTCGTGAATGTTCCAATTATTTATTTTTATTATAATCAGGGAAGCTCTTTTATAAGTTAGCACGGTACGTGTCATTTTTCAATTCGCTATAAAATATCATGGCTTTTTGGCATAACTTTACTGTTATGCTGACAAACCCCACATAAGGGGAAGAACACACGATTATAAGGAAGTATATCGGTTAGCTTAATCAACCATATCCTTAGTCATTCATATCATCAGAATCCTATGTAATGAAAAGAAAGTTTAAAGTTATGTTGGAAAAGAAATCTAATTATATGTCATCTAAACCTTAAGGTATTGATATTTTAAATCTGAATGGCACTCAAAGTGACACATGAGCTGAATGGCCAGGTCAGAGACCTCCAGATTCAGACCACAAACAATTCCCTAATCTAGAACTGCTGGTAAAATGGAAGGAAACCAACTAGAAGCACCCACTGCCTTAGTGGTTATTTGAAAAGAATAGCAAAATTACTCTGTCATAGCTGTAACGCTCCCACAGCTGAAAGTGTGGAGTGTGTTCTATGGCATATTGCACATTGGATTCTCTCAAGCCTTCCACTAGATTCTAGATAAAAGACACAGTTAAATCTAGGGGAATCTGGTCGGATATAAAAGAGATAACATACGTCACTTGCCTTTCAAATAGGGCAGGTAAAAGGCATATTACTTAGAAAAGACAACAAAATGAGAAAAAACTTACCTGCACACAGAATCTCGTGTAATGGATAATATTTTTATACCTTACTCCGTATTTTTTCACATGGCAACTTTTCTATTCTCATTGGCACAGTAGAAGAGAACGTTTCTAAAGAGGTACGTGTATATGCGTATCTAACTGTCACTCATAATCATTCAAAACTAGTCCCAATTGAAAGAAAAGGCCTTTAAGAAAGATATCTAGTTGAATATCAGATACCCTAATAAATTTGATATAACCTACTCTTACTTAAAACAAATAGCAGAAAATTATAATGTAATATATCATTGCAAGCACACGAGTTAACGACTACAAATAGGACGTGCTACAATTCTTATGACTCACAACACGATAATGACCCAAAGTAACGCACAAAATTGCCTCTCGGTTTCAGGGAAAGTGCACGAAGTATAAGAAACAGTGAAAATTTGTGACAGGATATTCACTATGATTACGTCGTTATTCAGGACTGTTATCATTCTGTGACATTGTACAAAGTTAATTTGAAGTAACGTTAGTTTGGTCATCCTTTTGGCCAGTTTCAAATCAAAATCGTTATTAGGCATACAATTACTATAGGTAATTAAATACTATATTTATTTATTACCTTTATTTACAGCGTTGGTGGAATCTTGACAGGATGAGGTTGTGTGAAAATAACGTTAATGTTGGATCAGAAAAGTGGATAAATGCTTCGAAATATTAAAGATTTACGGAATGACTACGTAACAAAAGAAAGATGTGAAATGGGAATATCATCTGGTTAGAATTTAAGATGAACTTATTCAAGTCATCTCATATACCTTCGCTATTGTAGGTTAAAGCAATACAAAGATGACACTAATACCATAGTAATATTTATTTGCAATAAATAATTACAAGATCCTACACAACACTATAACTGTCTGTAGTTTTTCTAAGACTATAGCGACGTACACAAAATAATGATGCAGAACGTAATGGACTAAAGACACGACATGCGATCAGAATTCTACATTCATCACATTTCTTAGGCGTTAGATAAAAACAGAATATTTTGTGGTACATTTTAAATAGTCAGAATCAATAACGAAGACTTTTGAATATGTTAAACGTTGTATGTTTTATTAAAAACAAACAAACAGACATCCATCTTCACTAACCAAAGTGTAATAAGAAGAAAATGAATTTTAGATAACGCATTTTCAAAAGCACTTGACGAACATTCATGAGATTTATGAGAAGTTACAACAATCTAACTAATTTAATTAAAATTAAAATTGTCACGTTTTATAGTAAGTGAAAATTATGAACTGACCACGTAGAAGTGGCCAGTAACCATAAAAATTGAGAACCCTTCCCTCCTTACATGATATATATTAACAGAACAGTTCAAGAGAAATGCAATTCTGTGTTAGAAATAGACATTAGAAAAATATTAATTTGTTACCTTAAGTTTCATTATAGTCACACTGAGGTTCTAGTTTTGTTGTTTGTTTTTGCTTTGGCACATGAGTAGAGATTTATTTTATTGATTGTGAGCACCCCTAAGAAAGGATATTAATAAAACATAATTTAATATTTAGTGTATGGACAACATTTAAAAAACAGATCACATAAACTTACGGCCACATATTGGGTATGTACAAGTCACGCAAGCATGGCATATTTACATAATAAGCTTCTACAATATATATAAACAATACAGCAGATAACACAAAGGAACAGTGATTAAGTGTGAAAATCGACACACTGAATATACCTTCAATTGTTCAGTAACAATACACCTAGGAACTCTTGCTAGACAATATTTTATGAGTTTATTAAGAAAATCTTTGGTACAGAAGTCAGCAAAGAAAACCATTTGTAGAGAAACAATTGCAAGCTGGATTTTTGACATCTTTCGAACATAATTAAGGTTACTGTGCGCGTAGCGCTCTTGTTATTTCAGTTCTGAGAAACAATCATCAACATCATTTCTTTCTCTTCTTGGACCTAACTAACACTAGTGTGTAGCACTCTCGTAATCACTGTTGGAGAACAATCGTCAACATCATTTCTTTCTCTTCTTGGACTTAACTAACACTAGTGTGTAGCACTCTCGTAATCACTGTTGGAGAACAATCGTCAACACCATTTTTTCTCTTCTTGAACCTAACTAACACTAG
>NW_013666240.1:6792-11000 GCF_000517525.1 Limulus polyphemus
AGAGAACAATCGTCAACATCATTTCTTTCTCTTCTTGAACCCAACTAACACTAGTGTGTAGCACTCTCGTAATCACTGTTGGAGAACAATCGTCAACAACATTTCTTTCTCTTCTTGAACCTAACTAACACTAGTGTGTAGCACTCTCGTAATCACTGTTGGAGAACAATCGTCAACATCATTTCTTTCTCTTCTTGAACCTAACTAACACTAGTGTGTAGCACTCTCATAATCACTGTTGGAGAAACTATCATTAATAGATGTATTTCACTCGTTGAATGAAACCAACAGTATATGTTACACTTCTAGATTCACAGGTGTTCATTTTCTAAGAAACAAACTAATACATCTATGATTAAACATTAACGTCTTGATCTCGATCTCAAACACCGCATGACATCCATTCAAAGGAGGAACTTTTGCTCTTTTCATAGTACAAAAGTCTTCGCCAAAAAAGGGTGATCTTCTTACTCAGCTGTTAAAGGTGGTTTATTATGATATAGTTTGGAGTTTGAGGTACGTATATCTGTTATGAAAACAACGTTATATGTAACGTTAATCTTAAAAACCTAACATTACAACATATTGTGAGATGTCATCGTTGATGATGGTTCTGAATAAAGTTCGGAGGTCAAACCTTCGGGGTGCTGATCTTCAACCTTCCATTGTTCCAGATGTGGAGACAGTTTCCAGTGAGGAGACATCGGGGAGCTTGGAGGACTTGCACCTACAGGGGATGAAGGCGGAGACGTTTGCTCGGCACGTTGATCGCCTCCTTGTTCCTCTTCTTGCTTCTGCCTCTTGTGTTTAGTTCTTCTATTTTGGAACCACACCTTAACCTAGTAAGAAACGTAACACTTATTACAAATCACAGCACAGATCTATAAAACTATCTAACTACTTTGTTACTGTCAGTGGCATGTCATTAATCATTTACTGCGTGAGGACAAACAAATTCCTACCGTACGCAATGAGAGTGATGAACTTAAGATACACTTAGCTTAGCGCTACTGAAATCATATACAGTAAAAATTCTTTAAGCTCTAAAATAGAAAATAAATGGAGCAATAGTTGTAGTAAATATATCTGAAATAAACTATGTTGCGTGCTTTGAAGCAAAGGAACATTTCATCAGTTAGAGGAGATGAAAAATCTTTCTACTTCACAGCACTTTTTAACAGTTTCTTTGTGTGTAAAATTTGGTGCACAACAACATTAATTAATTTTTGTAAAAACTATTTATAAATTTTTGAAAGAAATACTAGACAGGATGATGTGTATTTAAAAAAAAGGAATCTGTGACAATGTATATCAGAAACTATTTAACTGTCATTGCCAGATTTTGTTAGTGTTATCTTTAGACATCGTTCACTTTTTTGTTCAAGTTCTATACTTGCACCAAGAATGACTTTTCTGTTATCTTTAATCGTACAAGTTTTGCAATACATTAAAGTATTATTTTAAGTGTGTAAATTTTTTATGGTACAGCCCAGAATAATAAAATAATTGATAAAGTGAAGTAGAAATGGGAGATTCTACATACATACAAACATACGTGGTTGTTGAGAACAAAATACCTTTTTGTTATTTTTTTATGTCTTTGTAAAATTGAAAATGTTTATAATTTTTGAAGTTGATAGTCTACGTTTGTAGCATCTAACTAGAATTAACTTATAGTATTAAGTCATGTAAATTTATAGTTACTGTGCTCTTGCACAGGAATCGCGCTGTTAAGGGAGTGGTTTAACAACCAAGTTAGAATTAGAAAAAAAAAAGTCCATTATAATAAAATTTCACAATCAGCCATACCAAATTCTATAGTGATTTTTTTCTCTGTTAATGCAGGGAATACAATTTTGCTACGAACGAAAATTATCATATTTTAGTATATTAGTTCAAGAATAATTATTAACATTGAATTATTATCGACAAACTCTGGATGTAAAAAATGATAACTAAACTTATTTAAATAGTCAACGTTTGTATCTGTTTCGAGAAAGAGGTACTTAATTTTCAACTGATAAGATTAGTATCTCCCGGTGGAATACTCGTTGATGCAATGTTAGATGAAAACGAAACTCCTATGCGAAAGTTGTGATCCCTGTAAACCAAATGTTTGTCATTATTAAAGATATGTCTCCAAAGTTTAAGCATCGTGTATCTACTGACCATATAGTATAAATCTGATCGTTTCTCTCCATTCAGTTAGCTAATGTCCACATATAACCTATTCATCAATCTTACGTTTCACGCTGTACGAGCGCGATCGGAAGAGGATCATATTTTTCTTTTATCTCGTGTAGCATCGAGGTTACTTCCGCCGTTTTTATATCAGCAGCAATTACTGTCTCTGTGGTCGAAGTCTGTGCTTGTGGTTTTGGTGTTAGTCACTTAAGAAGAGGCTAATGGACTTCCTGCGAGGAACCACTGGTCAAACTTCCGATCTCAATACAATTAATGACTATAGGATTAGTGCAGTTTGATTATTGGACAAATCTGTTTTCAGGAACTATTGTTCTTGTAGGTTCGTTTCAATTTGACTGATTAATAACTGTTGGAAACTGATTCGATGCGTCAGACAAAATCTTACGGATAGTGGCTTGACTATCGAAACAGTTCATGCTTCTCGTCCTTTAGCCTCACTCATAGGTCATAAGGTTATCATTCCATGTGACACTCTGTATTCTTCCTGGAGAGAGTTGAGTTTGTTTGTTTGTTTTTGAATTTCGTGCGAAGCTACACTAGAGCTATCTGCGCTAGCCGTCCCTAATTTAGCAGTGTAAGACTAGAGGGAAGGCAGCTAGTCATCACCACCCACCGCCAACTTTTGGGCTACTCTTTTACCAACGAATAATGGGATTGACCGTCACATTACAACGCCCCCACGGCTGAAAGGGCGAACATGTTTGATGTGACGGGAATTCGAACCCGCGACCCGTAGATTGCGAGTGGAGCTCCCTAACCACCTGGCCATAAGAGAGTTGTGACATGGTAGAAAGTTGTCCTTTGAATGATAAGGTTTATTCTAAGTTCGCTGATCTGGAGGGCATCGTTTTAGTTAATTTTAAAAGAGGCAGATACCTGTTTCACGAAGCAAAGTCTTCTTTGAATAAAACAATTTAAATTAAATCTTACAGCATTTGACAAGCTAGCGTTTCTAACCACAATTCATGATGTACTTTATAACATTAGCAGTGACACTTTTATAAATGCATTTGAACACCAGGAATTTTCAACTGTAAAAGCATTAAAACGTTTCACGGACTAAATGGTGTTTTTCACTATATGTAGTTAAAAACATATGTTTTTTACTGTGGCTGAAATTTACATTTAGTATATATCACCCTTAAAATTGGAGCTTCACTGAATTATATTTAGGTTTAATATACGACATGGATTAATTTGTTCATTACGATTTCATTGTATTTAATCTGTCCTGTGTCAATTTAAAATTGAAGGATTTCCTTTTTTTACGAACAACTAATATTCATTCTTAAAATAAGCACAAATCAATTACTCTTGTTAAGAGAGCTTTAAATAATCTCAGGTTTAGGCTTAGAACGCCTGAATTAAATAGAAATAAACGATGGCAAGGAAACAAACATTATATGTTCCCAAACATATTTACCCTGTATAGAACAAGTTGAACATCTGTGCGAAGTAATAAATAATTTGGTTTAGGTAATGATTACACCTCTACCCACTCCGATCAGTTTTGAACAACTATAATAAAAATAACAAACTGTCGTGGTTTGATATTAGTGGTCACGTGAGGTTTTCCCGAGCTTGCCGCCTCTCTAACAACATATGATCGCATCATAGCACAACAATGTACACTTGTCAGTTTACCTGTGTATCAATTAATTGCTTAAATGTTTTCAGGAAACATCAAAGGAAAGGAAGTTTATAATGTTTAGGGTTCTCTGACACTGACAGGCAAGTTCAATTTGTTTGTGGGGGAATTTTGGTGTATTCGTATATTAGTAGGTTTAAAGTTTATTAATACAGCAGAAACACGTGGCTCTATACGAAAAGGAATTAACTTTTTTTTTTCGAAACAGTTTCACACTCTTAAAACATTGCGTTTAAAGTTAGTTAGATAATTAGACCCCTAAGATGTTTTGGTTTTTTTCAAATTATAGGAAACTGTAAACAATAAATTTTAAATCTAAAGAATAGACACATCTACAACAAATCCACGCGTGTTT
>NW_013666240.1:12000-25090 GCF_000517525.1 Limulus polyphemus
CATCTACAACAAATCCACGCGTGTTTTATAAACAACAAAAGTTTATATATAGATAGCTTAACAGTGACAGAAAACAAAAGAAATGAAAATTTCTCAACACGGCTTGCTAATTTCAAAATAATTATATACTTAGATTATTTCAGTTTGGATATGGGTCACAAATATTGTCTTTAAGAATATTTAACATATAAATTATCCTAACATACCATAAAATAGAGGCGAAGCCTCAACTGTATTTAGTGTAAACTTCAAAAATACATCAAAAATACACAATAAAAGTAAAAACTGCAGTAGCAAAAAATGCGAGTCAGAGCAAGAGTTCGATAAAGAATCTGTTCTCAGTTTAGCAATAGGACTCGAATACGTTTTTAATACAACCTACTTTAAATTATACACAAATGACGTAAGCTTCATGGGGAAATAAAGTTGCGAGATAAGTAAACAAAGAACACGCGTTTGAAACGACAGAACTAATATAAGAATATATTTCGACAAAGCCGATTCCAGATTCTATTCTCATTATCGACAAGTCTAGCCTCTCAAAATCTACTAGTCATTAGTCTACTTCTTGCAAAATGATTCGCAGAATTGCGTTCGGGGAAGATTCTAAAACCATTTCTCACTCTTGTTCCGCTTGTTAACTAACCAACAAGTTTCTTCATATGTTATCCGCACTAAAGTGAATTCTTGTCTTCTCACTCTCTCTCTCCGGCAGCAGTCTGAAACTTTAAACCCTGCCCGGCCTTCGATGACATGCCGACACTTCCCAGAGGTTACGTACTATATCGTCGGAGTCGGGTCGTTAGGGCCACGCACGGCTAGAAAGTAATCGGTTCCAAACAGTGACATTTCTCCGCTTAATTTCTGTGTTAAAGAATAGAAACTCTCTGACCTGAGAGAGTCCGGTGTCTCTAATCTAGGGTGAGCGAGAGTCTAGTTTATTTTTTAAGCTTGGATTACAAGGCCGTTTCGTTCCAGTGTTTGTTTGAATCTTGATTCGTTGGATTGTAGAAAAGATTAACATTTCTGCCGTTTTCTAGGTCAGACCCATACACTGTTCTCAAGGCTATCCTTGACGCTATCGTTGTCGTGATAGGCTACACAAAGGGAAAATTTCACCATAATTTTAGGTCGATAATGTGGTCTTTAAAACTTACATAATCGCATTATGAGTCAAAATATATGACAGATGCTGCCATGTTAATGTGCTGCTATTATGAGTCAAAATATATGACAGATGCTGCCATGTTAATGTGCTGCTATTATGAGTCAAAATATATGACAGATGCTGCCTTGTTAATGTGCTGCTATGTTTCTTTATTACATTTACAAAAATAAGTTAAAGAATGAGAAATTTGCTACGGTTTTGATATTGCTACTTGGTTTCTACTGTATATTTATAAAGAAAGAAATTAAACGTTACGACAATTGCCAGGATGCTAATGTCGCTGCTAAGGTTCTTCTGCATATTTATAAAGAGGAAAATAAATTACAAAATTCTTGACCTGGCTCTAGTTACCTACTGATTCTTAAACATCTAAGTTATGCCTTGATGCTAATATAAAAATAAGTTATTCAATAGAAGAAAATAAACAGTAAGTATTTACAGGAAGAAAATATATTAAAAACAAACAGAAAGATTTAAGAGCAGGATAATAATGGTTTTTTTTCTATCACAACTGATCATTTTCAAAGTAACCATAACTTCGATGGGTCACTCGTAGAAAGGAAAAAGAAAAAGAGAGACGCCATGCTGCTCATCTAGACAAAGCGGTATTATAATTGTCATGCCACCAACACTTAAAATGTATTGAGGCAGTTTGACTATCTACCACGTGGTTTATCTCAACGAAATCGTTTAGCATAGTATACGTACAGTGATTATATCGCCTCCTGACTTTGTACACACCATACCCATCGGCACGCTGCTGAGAGGTAGGGGTCACCAGTCGCCGGGGATGAAGAAGAGTGTTGGAAGATGGGTGGGGAAGATATGCCAGACAAGGGCCACCCACAACCACCAAACAGGGTGATCGTTTTAAAGGAAGAAGAGATACTGGCATGTGGAGGAGGAGGTGCTATGAGAAAAGCTAATTCTCATTACAAAAGGCAAGTGTAACTAAATGTATTAAAACTTTGATATTGTTTGTTTTTAGACAGGCCCGCGGAAGAGGTACATCCGCCTTTTCTAAAGACTGAACATAAAAATCTGATATTATTTAATTTCTTTACCTACATTTTACGTTTGTCAAAAATGTATATATACTTCTCATGAAGCTAGATTATTTATTATGTATATTTTGACGGTTTAAATTGGTTGAATTCTATCCTACATATTAGCTCAAGATACTACTAGCATCTCATTCCTCTCATGATTATCCAATGAAAATACGGCTATATAGAAAATAGAAACTTGTAGAAATAAGTTTGCACGTTATCAGATGAATAGCCAGTTTATAAGTAAACTATTTTATCATAAGGTATTTAAGTCATTAAAAAAAAAAAACATTTATAATGGTTTAGAAGAAAAATGTACTAATAAGTTCGTGAATATACGAAACTAATGACTAGTCGTAAAGAATCATTGAAGTGCAGTTAATCTACGGATTATGCTTTAAAAAAAATAACAGTCTGCTTTTATAGGAATAACACTGGAAGTAATAAACCGGCAAGGTTTAAACACGTACTGTTTTGTGAGGATACGCAGCCCATTCAAGCCAAATCTCTACTAGGATATCTTTATGTTTATTATAGAACGTACATTCTGTGTTTATCAAGTAAGACTTGTCAAGATAATGGAACTTGTCAGATAACTGACACAACTAATATATACCCACTTACCACTTCTACTGTTGTACCGACACCAAGGTGAGAGGAAGGCTGGTTGTGTTTCTTTGAAGCTATAATATCTCTGCAATATTCTAGTGACTCGAGTTTTTATGAGGCTGAGCCAATAGCTCATCTAATTTTGAGTTAATAATTCACCTGAGGTTCTTTGAAGTCAACGTAGTGATTCATTTAGAATAATGTGAATTTAGAATATTATCTGAGTGTCTATGATATTAAATTAGTATCTTATTTTAATTTTTGTAAAAGCAAATGAGTAACTCACCTGAGTTTCTGTTAGACTAAGACTCTGAGCTAACTGTTTCCTCTCGGTTCCTACTACGTAATGGTTCTTTTCAAATGAATGTTCTAACTTCAGAAGCTGGGCAGGAGAAAATGCGGTTCGGATTCTCTTCGGTTTTCTGAACGGATGAAGTAGAAATCCAGGAACATCCGGAACTGCGAATATGAGGATCAAACACTTAACACACAATCGGTTAAACGTTCTTTATGTCGCATTCTTTATATTTAGTTAATATTTAACTTTATTATGAGAGCACATTTTTAGGGTAAATATACATATTCTTACCATAGTGCTTTAAATGCTTATATAGAACTTTGTTAGATATAATTTATCTTCAGGTTTAAGTAACCACAGAGTAAATCTAGTAGCCCATATTTTATAATCGTTGTTTGAGTTGCTTATCTTATCCTCTCCATAGCTAACAATCAAACCGAGAAATAAATGAAACTGTGTGGTTTTTCAGTTTCTCTAAATATCTGCAAAACTGGCAATTTTAGGAATTACTATTGCAAATACAAAGTGAGGGAGATTATAATCACACGTATCATCGCACTGTATTTAATTATAATCACACTTATATCATCACGCTGTATTTAATTATAATCACACTTATTATCACACTTTATTTAATTATAATCACACTTATCATCGCACTGTATTTAATTATAATCACACTTATCATCACGCTGTATTTAACTATAATCACACTTATCATCGCACTGTATTTAATTATAATCACACTTATCATCACGCTGTATTTAACTATAATCACACTTATCATCGCACTGTATTTAATTATAATCACACTTATCATCACGCTGTATTTAATTATAATCACACTTATTATCACACTTTATTTAATTATAATCACACTTATCATCGCACTGTATTTAATTATAATCACACTGTATTTAAAATCAAATATTTCCAAACATTCATCGATGTATTTTTTATTTGTTTGTTTTGAAGCAAAGCCACATCGGCTTTGTGTCCACTACGTGGAATAGAACCCCGGATTTTAGCGTTGTAAGTCCATAAACTTACCGATGTCTCACCGGAGGACTGTTTTTAGTCGTTTTATTTATGCAGTTTCTAGTTTCAGAAATATCATCAGGCTTACATTGTTGATAAATATTTACTTATTGTATGGTGTTAATAAAACAATTCCTATCCGTCAACCTACGCATCACTTATAGTTCTATTGCATATATGTGTATATCATATATATATATATATACTCACACACATATACTGTGAGCATGATTTTCCATTTTTTTTTTAAACTCTGGCCTATAACTAGCTCGCTGTTTCTTACATGCTGAAGAAATAAATACTGAATATGAGTTTAGAATGACTCGAGGTGTTTGCTGTAAAATCTGTTAATTTTTACTTGAGGTCTGGAGAGTGGTCCAGGGTATTAAGGTTAGTGGTTCAGAAAGTCAAGGATCTTATATGAAATGTAGATATAAGGGCGGAAAATCAAAGATTTGTGCTAAGCCACATGTGAACCACAAAATCAGGACTTCTACAGTATGATAACAGGAAACTTTTCTTTTATTATTTTGCACTACGCGCTTCAGTTCTCTTAGATCGAATGTGGCCTAAAGATTAGTGTGTCGGGCTGCTGATCGAGGAACCCAAGGTATGAGGCATGATGCCCCAGAACACGCTCCTCACTTTCAGCTGTGGATGCGTTCAAAATTAACAGTCAATCATGCTATTTCCTTCAAACAACCGGACAAATCTCTTGCGACGACGAGTACTGCTGGTCGACTGCTTTCCTTCTAGTCAGTAATTCAAACTTAGGAACGGCTTATTCTGAGCTCTAGGGGTCATTAACTTAGCCATTTAACACATGTGTCGTATACGTTGCTGTTCTGGTTGAATTTTTCAATTTTAGTCTCGTTAATTACAATACATTAATTATAAATTTTTCCCAATACATGCTCTGTGACTTTTTGTAATGCCACTTAAAACTAACGAAAGTAATCCCCAAATATAAATAGAACTCAGTTTAAAAAATATGAAAAATAAAACAAATACAGAATACACTTTATTAACCTTGTATAAGGCTATTTGTGTAACTCATAAATATTTATTACTCGTTCAATCATTAAATGTTTAGATTTTGCTATGTTTAAAAAAAGTCAACTTGTCTATCGCTGATGATCCCTGCTTGTACTAGATGTAAATCAAATTCATAGAATGTTGTATCTTCTTTTCTAAATATATACACACGCGACTACAGATAAACATAGAAAAAAAATATATATAGTGCCCATCTCACCGCATAAGGGTGTAGGGTAAAAACACACTTGAAAATTAGGTGGCTAATGTGGATTTAAGAATTTCATAGACATGCTAAAAGGCTGTAGTGTCTTTATTAGACCTATTGAACACAAATAATGACAGCATTCGTGTTACAAGGTCTACTTCATTAAATACTTCTCTTTCATCTCTTTTTAAGCAGACAGTCAGCAGAGATTGGAGAGGAGAAGCTAGTTTCTCATCAATCTAAGGATTCAGAGTTCGCGTCTCATTGGCGCAAAAATAAGCTCTGCAAATGAGCTATAAGAGTGATGGTCCAAATCAAAAATATAGGGTTGATGGTGAGTGCTGTAGTCTAGTTACATTCCCCTGCTTTATCAGTTCAAAGCTATGAGCAGATAACCCTTATGTAGCTTTACACGAAATTTATCAAACAAACAAGTTTCTTCTCAAGGTTCGTGACTCAGCGGTCTCGGTATTGTCTTAGAATTTGTAAAGATAATGTGATCTGAAAATCTCCAAGACATGTAATATTGATGATATTCATATTTCAGTTCCCTAAAATGTACAACCACAATAAAAGAACTGTAGTGTAAAAACACCTATTAATATCAGTGACTTTGAACCTCTGCTTGATCAGCGAACGAAAATTAAAAGTCAACTGACACATTAGGTTTATATACATGTATATGTGATTAAACATTTATCATTACTAACAAAATAGCATTTGGATAGAAAGCAGTTTACAAAAGTTTAGCGTGTAAAGGACTAGTTTATTATAATTAGATTGTGTTAGGGATTTTTTTCTTTTTTTAAAACTTTTAATGATCTAAACTGACATGAACCGCCCTGTCCAGACCTAGTTATTGTGTTGCTCAGCGAACCGTTTGAATTATTATTTTACAAGAAATGACAGTTGTATGTCTTGTTAACATTTGCTGTTCTTCAAAGACATGTGGCTTTTTGGGAATATAAGCTCATCAACGACAGAATCATTACTTTTTTCCGCTATTGTTTTGGGCTACTTGTTTCTTACATCCAGCACGTGACTTCATTACTCCAACTCTCTAGTTTAACAGCAAATAGATATGTGTGTGTGTGTATGTTATAAGTTTTATTACTTAGCATATTTTAATTGCGAATAGCTAGGAGTTTAATGACAGTAAAAGTAAGTGTAAAGTCTGTATGTCTGTTAGCGAACAGAACCCTAGAAATAGAAGTGATATACAACTTTTTTATCATTAACCAATTAAAACCATCTGGTTCGAAAGTTTTTATTGCCTGCTGTCTTTAAAAGAATCAGATGTTAACTATGATAACCAGTAAATTATTCCTGTCAAAAACTTAACAAGGCGTTATAAACAACATATAAAAAAAAGGCTTTAACATTGTTAGAAATACTATGAACTGTTACAAATTTCATAAACACTGGCGACAGGACGACTTAATGTCGTTACTTTTATGATAAAGCGAAGCATCCGTCTGAAGAAATCTTCCTAATAGACACTTGGACGTAAATTTTGTTTTTTAATTAGATACTGAATCCTTGATGCTCATTGTTAGCTTAAAAATTGTAAAATTTAAACTTGACATACTGCCCCCCAGTGACACAGCGGTATGTCTGCGGACTTACAATGCTAGAAACCGGGTTTCGATACCCGTGGTGGGCAGAGCACAGATAGCCCTTGTGCAGCTTTGTGCATTATTAAAAACACACAAACACACACTTGACATACTAAATGACAAAAACTTTTATAAATATTTTGTCTCCTTTACCTTAATGAAAACTGTTCTAAAGAAGTCTTTTTTTTTTCTCTTTAAAATTAATTTTTTTTTTGTAGGAAGTGCAAAACTTCTTTATTTCTGCTTTTATCAATATTAATTATTAATTAATTCAAACCTATTAACAAACGCAAGAATTTCGAGGCACGTTCGGATTTGTGCTTTGAATTGTACAATAGAACGAACCACTATCCGAAAATTAGTTTTCAACGTTTCACCAACAATAAACATTTACAGTCCGGGTTAGTAGAATATAACGTGTTAGTGAATATAAATTAACAGTTAAAACACTCTATGGGATTTTGTTCAGTATACGAAGAATGTTGAAACTGTGATTTTGATAATGGAATTAATCTTACAGAGGGTGCTTTAGTGCAGATTATTTGTTTGTTTTGTACAATGAGCTAGCTATCTGCACTGTGTCCAGTGTGGAGATCAAGCTCTCCGGAAATTTAACATTGTACCAATGAGTAAACATCAGTTTTCTCTGTGGCCAGTTTAGATATATTCATTTCCTTATATTACTAGGGTTTCACAGTTAAGATATTTAAATAAACTAGCATTACTTTCTTTTAATTTTAGTTAACTGGAAAAAGTTTGTTCACTGTTTTCTTATCATTTAAAGTCAACACCGAACAAGTGTGCATATTTACGCTGTCCGTCGCTTTCTAAGCTAAAAGATAACCCGCTTATCTAATGTTAACAACTGCTGTCTGGATTTATTTTTATAAAACAAATTAAGCATATATATTTGTATCATGTGAAAGATTAATTCATTATGGTCATTAAAGTTTACCAACAAACATTTGTGGAAGATATTTTGTTTTTTATATATATGTTCTTGTTTACGTCAAGTGTTTTTTATATATATGTTCTTGTTTACGTCAAGTGTTTTATTATATATATGGTCTTGTTTACGTCAAGTGTTTTTATATATATGTTCTTGTTTACGTCAAGTGTTTTTCATATATATGGTCTTGTTTACGTCAAGTGTTTTTCATATATATGGTCTTGTTTACTTCAAGTGTTTTTTATATATATGTTCTTGTTTACGTCAAGTGTTTTTTATATATATCGTCTTGTTTACATCAAGTGTTTTTTATATATATGGTCTTGTTTACGTCAAGTGTGCTTTTTTTTCAATTCAACATTTATATTGTGATTACGATATTTACCACAACTTTCAAAAATAAAATTAATAAATAAACCAAATTAACAAAAGAGCTACTACATTTGTAAAAGAGAAAAAAAAATAGTGTGAACTTTATGCGTGTCCTATGATTGCACTTAAATACAAAATGTATGTAAATTGACCTCCATTAGTAATGTTTTCTATCATTATCTTCACCTGGGCAAGGTTTCATAGAGTGGAGAACGGCACATTAACACCTTCAGTAATGCATAATGTAAACCGGAACTGGTTTCATTGAAATCGGTTTAAATACATGCTACACGCACTAGCAACAGATGATGTGTTTTAGATGTTTGTGTGACGTTGATAGCGATAAAAAGTGTTGTTAGGTAATTGTAAAAGCACTTTCTCAAAAACGCTCCATTTATTTTTTGACCTTCAATTGAAGATAAACTTCACATAACACAATCGTAATGCACGCTCACACAAGTATTTCTTTTTATGTAATGACTTTAAGATATACCCGATAAGAACTAAAGCTGTTATAAAACATTACATAAAGATGTTAACCACAAATAAGATGTAACAAAACGGGTTACGCACCAATGATCTCCACAAAAGAAGCTATTTAGATATGGGTTATACAATAGCGGTAAACACAGCGTAAGATGTAACAAAACGGGTTACGCACCAATGATATCCACAAAATAAGCTATAAAGATATGGGTTATACAATAGCGGTAAACACAGCGTAAGATGTAATAGAATAGGTTACACGCTAATGGTAACCACAAAATAAGCTATAAAGACATGGGTTATACACTAGCGATAAACACAGTGTAAGCTGTAACAAAATAGGTTACACACACTAATGGTAACTCTTTTATAAACTATAATGCACGGGATTTACACTATAATGATAATCACATTATACATTCTTGTTACAAACTAATAGCAAGCTTAACATGGGATGTAATGGCACATATTAAATGCTAATTGTAACGGTAACGTAATACTATCTAAAAAGGTAATAAGTATTCACTTTCAAATTCATTAGTGTAAAATATCAGCTTAAATAACATGCTGAGTACTGGAGTAACTTAAATTACTATTCAATTTCTGAAGTTTATTGCTCTCAAAAGTATCTTGATTTAGTTTAATATAACTGGGTGGCTCCCCAGTGGATCAGCGGAAATTTACCGACTTACAACGCTCAAATTCGATGTTCGATTCTCCGTGGTGACAGAGCGAAGATAGCTCATTACGTAGCATTGCACTAAAAATAAAATAGAAAAAGCAAACAATTAACTTTGAAGACATAGAGGAAAATTGTGATTCTAAGACGGAAACGAATAATTATTATATAATTATAGGTGTAGTTAATTGCACGATAGCACATTTGATTACGTCTTAGTTTAGTATTATGATGTTGTTGTTTTAGCAGGCCTTTCAGGACGTACAATTTCCCAAAGTTAACATTATGGGTGGATGAATGAAAATAATATTTACATACAAATCCATTTAAAATTGCAAAATATGTAGCAATATCCAGAAAGATGCTACTTTAAAAATTAGCAAAAAGGTATATTCTTTAACTAACCATGTCATTTAAGTGCCAAATTTAAAGCTGACCATGTCTTCCACCATTTCGCTACCTACCAGAATTGTTATTTTAATATTTTGGTATAAAAACAAAAGAAGCTAAAAGCTAAAGAGCGAACCGATGTAGAAGTTAGGTCCAGAGACTACACTTTGGCTGCCGGCTGTTTGTACTTGTCAGAACGATTCATTTTTGTGAAATTGACTGGAAACTCTTATTACATTTTTCAAGGATAGAGGAGACGATATAGCTGAAAGACAAACAAACCCCATTAGCGCACAGAGACAGTGTTGTAGTTAAGAACTGAAGGAAGAAACGAGTTTCTCAGTAATCAAATTATTTCATGAAAAACTGGAAATTTGTAATTATGAGCTATTTACGTGTACTTTAAGACCACCATTCAAAAAAACTGTAATTATATTTTTGCTCATAATAGTAATAATAGGTATTTTCCAACGACTTAGTGATTTATGATTTTCTAGACAGTAAACAATTATCCTCGAGGCTAAAGTGACTTTAATGAACTGTTCCCACTAGATAATTTACATTTAGTGAGAAAGGTTAATACCCTGAAGCATTTTAAGTATTCAAGAAAATATATTTCACGAACTCTTATTTCAACAGGAGGAGACACGTTAGGCGTGTTTCCCATTTCCATGTCCCTCTAACAAGTTGAACCGGCTATAAAAATGTCGACAAGCAAGTTTAGCCCCTTTGACCTATAACCTTGGATTTTCTAAACTATGGACAACCCTCGATTGGACTTAGTGAGAGGTCCCCTGGGCTAGTAGAGCACGACCCTATTCAAGTCACGTGGTTATACACTAAGCTGGATACTTTATATCTGTCGGTGGTTTTTAACGTTACAGTTAATGACTGTTTTTCGGTTCGTTAACAGTTTCCCGCTAGAATGGCTTAGTTTATATGCCCTCGTTACTTTTCACACCTGCTGCGGCCGGAAAACACAGCTTGAAGACGACGTTTTGGGAACCACTCCTATACAGATAGCGTACTTATCTATGCTATATTAGCTTAAGAAGCTAAATACTTGAATTTAGATTTAGCTTTACTTCCATCATCATGAAAACTACCACAAACTGATCAGAAAACTAAACATTAGGCTACATTTTAAATGAGCCCTCATCTTACCCTCGAACACAAACCTCCTTATCTTTGAATATCATATTAGAATAACCGACCTCTACACAAATATCCTGCAGTCTTTCATCGATATATTGCATCATTCAACTGAATTCTACATATTATGTGTCGTATATATATTATGCAACAAGCCTCAACATCCCGTATTCCATAGACTAACATCGATATGTTACATCGTACAGTTACCACAACATTCCATATCCTCCACGTACATGTAACACCGTACAATTATCATAACATCTTATATCCTACATGTACATATAACATTCTACAGTTATCACAACATCCTATATCCTACATGTACATATTACATCGTAGTTACCACAACATCCCATATCCTACATGTGCATATAACATCGTATAGTTACCACAACGTCCTATGTCCTACATGTACATATAACATTGTACAGTTACCACAACATCCCATATCCTACATGTGCATATAACATTGTACAGTTACCAAAACATCCCATATCCTACATGTGCATATTATATCGTAGTTACCAAAACATCCCATATCCTTCATGTACATATTAAATCGTACAGTTACCACAACATCCCATATCCTACATGTGCATATAACATTGTACAGTTACCACAACATCCCATATCCTACATGTGCATATTATATCGTATAGTTACCACAACGTCCTATGTCCTACATGTACATATAACATTGTACAATTACCACAACATCCCATATCCTACATGTGCATATAACATTGTACAGTTACCACAACATCCCATATCCTACATGTGCATATTATATCGTAGTTACCACAACATCCCATATCCTTCATGTACATATTAAACCGTACAGTTACCACAACATCCTATATCCTACATGTACATATTACATCGTAGTTACCATGACACCCCATATCCTACATGTACATAATACATCGTAGTTACCACAACATACTATATCTTACATGTACATATAACATCGTACAGTTACCAAAAAATCTCATATCCTGCATGTACATATTACATCGTAGTTACCACAACATCCCATATCCTACATGTATATATAACAACGTACAGTTACTACAACATCCCATATCCTACATGTTATATAACAATGTATAGTTACTACAACATCCTATATCCTACATGTACATATAACATCGTACAGCTGCCACAACATCTTATATCTTACAGACTGTGCTTTGCAATTCTTATTATAAATTTCATTATTTTATGTATAAGGATAATACGTATATTTTACGTCACATAACTAACCCCTACACCCTTAAAATATAGCATTTCATGTTTTTCTCTTTATGTGAAAAAAGTGAATAACATTATATGTGTATATATATATATATACAAAAAATCTGCAGCATAATGACCCTTTAAAAGTTTCTTAAAATCCACGAATCTCACTGGCTGTACCAATAATTGTGTTGATAAAAGTAGTAAAAACAATAACAATTTGGTTATGGCTTGTGATTATGTCACCAAACACTGGACCTAGGCCCTAGGGAGTTTGGCGGGCAGTTCTAATCTGGCTTTGTGTAAAGCTGCTATACAACCTTATCCTTGTACTAGAGGTGTTTAAAAGAGTAGTTATTAGATCAGCTCCGGCTAGAAAGAGTAGGCGTGGGATCTGAAACTTGTATTGCGAATTTATGTTAACACTGGAAGTAGGGCCACAAAGCAACGAAAGTCTGCTTCTATTCCATAAATGTTACACATCTGTGTTATGCATAACTTCGTAACCATACCGGCTATGGGGAATCAGTCGTTTCTTTCAACGATTTCTATAGTATGCTAGTACTGTTATACAGGGTGTCCGAAAAGTCTGGAACCATAGGTGATTTCCAGCTTTTCATAATTTAAGATACGTGAGTGGTTACGGCTCTGTCAAAGCATGAAGAAGTCGAGTTAATCTTGTTATGTGGCAGAAAAGATTGGTCCCAGCGAAAGGCTGCTGCCGAATTTAATACACGCCATCCAGAAAGAGAGAGAGAAATAATACTCACAGTGCTGTTGGGAAGTTGTTAGCTAACTTTAA
>NW_013666240.1:25688-66194 GCF_000517525.1 Limulus polyphemus
AACTTTAAGGAGACTGGCCAGAAAGAGAGAGAGAAATAATACTCACAGTGCTGTTGGGAAGTTGTTAGCTAACTTTAAGGAAACTGGCCAGAAAGAGAGAGAGAAATAACACTCACAGTGCTGTTGGGAAGTTTTTAGATAACTTTAAGGAGACTGGCCAGAAAGAGAGAGAGAAATAACACTCACAGTGCTGTTGGGAAGTTGTTAGATAACTTTAAGGAGACTGGCCAGAAAGAGAGAGAGTAATAACACTCACAGTGCTGTTGGGAAGTTGTTAGCTAACTTTAAGGAGACTGGCAGTGTGGATCATTGACAATGACACGAATATGCTTCAACGTTCTAAAATAAGGAAAATAGCGTCTCCAAACGTATTTCGAATTACAAAACAGCACGTGGAATACATTCCGTAAAGTTCGTTGAAATACCTATAGTTCCAGACTTTTCAGACACCCTATAGTATCATAGATAGGCTTTAACATTCATAGGTTAACTTCTGAAGTAAGAACTTGCCACTACTTGACTTGCTCTCAACATGAATTTGATGTAATTGGATTTGATCAATAAGGACTTAGGTAAATTTTATGCACATCTTAAGATCACATGGATCAAAACATTACAGACAATTTATTAAGACCTGAAATTAAATGAGCGCTCCTTAACAGTTATATCGTATATCGTGTGTAAGAAACAGAAGCACTACTAGTGACTTTTAGAACCACAAATTTCATATTTATTCGCATAAATAACTCTTTATAATTCTAACGAATTCAAATTCAAATTTAATCACAGAAATAAACAATATACGGGTTAGAATGTATGAAAACTAACGACTTATACACTTTATAAGACGGTAACGTATAAGTTAGAGGTTCGGATTTTGTTTTTATAGGAGTAAATAAGAGCCAGCGGTGGAAATCTTTTTATTTTTTTAATATGAAATGTTATTCTATTTAGGTAAGACTGACGACAAAACTATTTCATATAGGCAAGAGTTACATGTTAGTGTATGAATATCCTAACAACTGTGAACAGACAGCAAACATGTAAACTAGAAATGGAAAACAAAAAGTTATCAAAATCTAACAATATACAGGTTTAATCAATAAACTTAGTTCAAGGGAGGTCCAGTTCAATCTACACTTTGACCAACTTGTGTTATTGTGTTATACTAGTTTTTGAGAATTCCACTCCTCATCAGTAACTCTGAACACAAGTTAATCAAAGTGAGATAAGCTGGAGTTATATCATAGTGAAAAGTATCAAACACACTGTTGGTGTGAATGTGCTTTGTAGTCACTATGAGAAAAACCTATACACTGAATAGGTGAAGTGAAGAAAAAATATCTTTGGCCACTATTCAGTTCTTCACGTTGTATAGCTACACAATTGACCTCCTTTGAATTTAAACTTCAAAATTACACAATTTTCGGACTACTAAGTATATTTATTATATCTGCTATTATGCGGCTATATGATGTAAAAATCTGAATAGTGGCCAAAGACAGTTTTTTCTTCACTTCACCTATTCAGTGCATAGGTTTTTCTCATAGTGACCACAAAGCACGTTCACACCAACAGTATGTTTAATAAACAGGTTAGAACATATGAAAACGGCGTATTAGTTTTTCAAAAACAGATATAAAGAACCGATAATCATTCTAATAATTCAAACAAAAACCCATCAAAATACATAACACTGATAGGACATATCATAAACGTTTTTGACTGAATTAGAATTTATGTATAGACGGCGTTACTGACAAACACTTATTACTTCTTTGTTCAATACTAAGGTATCACCTGTCGTCATTATTCTTTGAAATACTGGGATGACAGATCATTAACAAATCAGCAACTAATTCTTATTTCACTACGTGATGTTTAGGAGATAATTTCATCGGTTTCTTTCTCAAATGGATAGTCACGTTTACCAACAACGTGGACAGAATAATTTAGAAATTTACAATCTGTTTTTCATGTGTATCAGTATATTTTCGGCTTAGAGTGACGGGATTTTTTGCAAGTACAATGTTATTTGTTCATAATGCATTTGCAATATTAGTTTCAAGAGCAAGCTTTGTTTGGTCAGAAACTAAATTATTTAAAACTGTAAATTCCAAGTTTAAATAAATCGAACGATGCAGCAAATTTATAGTTGAACTCTAAATCATCTATTTAGGGTGGAGAAGTGTGTCGAAAGACAATTTATTTCTCTTTCTGTATTTGTATATATCATCTGTGATATAACAAAGAAACCTTACTGAAATGTTCTCTGACTACACTACCTATAACGACTACTTTCAAAGCTTGCTTGTGAAAATTGTTTTCTGTTTATTCTACAAATTCCAAGTTGTGAAATAATTAAGATTGAATGTTTACTGAATGTAAACGCCTTAAGAAAATGACTTCAAAAACACAAAATTAGTTGAAACGCGAAGCTCAATTTTTAATGAAGCATAAAATTAAAAACTATATGGAAAAATTAGAGCTCTTTAAGACAGAAAAAGAATGACAACGGCAAATTGAACTTCTTTTAAAAAGGTTTTCGTCTTCAATCAGGAGTTAAAAGGTCATTCTTCCTAATGATCGTGGTTTGCCGATTCTAGTTCATTGTTACTTACTGTTTTTTTTGTGATTCTACATGGTTTAAATAACAAGGAAAAGCCTAACTTGATATTGTTTTCAAAATAAAAATTCAATTTCGAACACGTCGGCAGATGGCACTGTTATCCACAAAAGTTCTTGTACATAGTAGTAATTGTTATTTCTCTCAATGTCTGGTAAAGTACTTGTTATCTCATAAGTTAGTTGTACTTCATTACACCGAAATTTTATACAGAAAAAAATTTCTGTAATGAGAAAGAACTGATAAACTGATTTAACTGTAGGTTTGTTGTAGTTGTGATATTTTAGTTTGAGAAGCACAATTTCCGCTACAAGACTTATCTTTCTTTTTAATGACGCCCAAGTGTCCGGACACGGACAGGAAAAACTCGTAGCTTACATTTTGAATCCTTTGTGCAACAATATTTTCATACGCCTAAGAGAAACTTAACTATGCCAACAATGTAATACGCTTTTATTAAGAGAGGTACTTATACATATAGAAAAAAAAACAAAAAAGGTTGGCAGACCCGTCTCGGAAAGGAAGGCTTACGTGAACCCGGATCTCTCGTCAATAGGGTTTTTCGCTTTGCCGATTCATCTGGAGATCACAGGTATGTAAAATCCGGAGTACAGAAAACAAATTCCAAAATCTGTCAAAATCTACGTGCTCAATCTCAACAACAATACGGAAGTACGTTTATCCATTTGATGATTGTTGACAAAAGGATTCGTCATAAAAAAAGCTTAGTCCTATATTATTTTATTTCTAATCTGCACCAAAACGTTTCTATTTTGTCCTTACAATACTAAAAGAAAGGTATATGTTTATTCAGTTCTTAGTTATAAAGAGTAAGAGCACGAAAGCTCCTGCTACCTTTCTTAAGTAAAAAAAAAACACAATTTTTTATCTAATGATTTACTTTTTGAGAAACTGCGGTTTTGTTTGTCCTGTTGTTTGTACTTACTTTACAAGCTATATATATCATCATTCATCGACCCTTAACCTCATATACAGTACAGATCGTTTTGTTCACTATCTTCTCAATTACAATTATAGACAAAATCTAACGAACATTATGTACTTTCACGTGACAGAGAAGAAGCAAAGGCCAAAGAATAAATATGTAAACGAAAAAAGCAGAACAAAACTTGATGTTTAAACTAGCTATAAGTAAAATATATCGCGTTCCTCTTAATTCTGTGCGAATCTTTTTATTTTCCTTTTTCCTGTACTCACCTGCTAATCTTGGTGCAAAAAATCTTTGCTGTCTTGCCGCTAGTAACCATGGGTACGCAGGATACTGGGACTCCCGACCGACGAAGAACGGGGATACCGGAGGATATGCGGGTGAAACCGGGGAGTAAAGGTATGGTGAGAGCGGTTCTCCGTGACCTAGACAAACAGTAACAGGCCGAGCTGAAGGAAATGTCCCGGGAAATGTTGGAACAGAATGCGTAAGCACTGATTCAGGAATAGAGGTCCGAATATGAGTTGGTTGTGGTGGAACAGTGTTGGTGTCCGCTCGAGAATCATCAGTGTCCTTCCCTACCAACGACTCGATAGAGAACGGTAATTTAGGTTTAGTAGAGACGGGCATTATTGGGGTCGGAGCTTGAGGCATCATGCTGACATGGGAACCGACCCCTATGACTGCTGGTCAACTTGATATGCTTTCAGCGTTGTTATGCTCCAGTTGCACCTGAAGACGTCAATCTCTACTGAGGTCAGACTTTAGCGTGTTTCAGCGTAAGTTACTTTACAACCCTTAACAAAATCGGAAGGTCGCTAATTTTGTCTGTTTCGCCAGCATTTTGATCGACTAATTATCTCGCTTAAATGTTATTGGTAGTAATACTTACTCCTGATTGGTCAGGATGATTCTAAAACGTGTTCTCTGAAACGTCCCATTTGCTGTACAGAAAGAATAATTGAGAATAATAGAATGGCTCAAGTCTAGAGAGCAACGCTGCGTCTGATTGGTCATGGCAGCATAATCTTATTGACGCGTGGCGCCCTCTATCTAAACTAGAGTTTAGATTATGAGACTTTTAAATGATCAACAAGCCGAAAAGCTAGTGAGGTATTTTTTTCCTTTCCTAAATTAAAATGCCACGTCTGTTAAAATTGATATATACCACTCACTTCAAATAAATATGTATTGTAAACTCACATCAGACTTATAAACACAATTATCACACACATTGTTTGTTGTCTATCATTCTATAACAGTAGTATCAATTCGTTCTAGTAGATCCCTAAGTCCGATGCTATTTATTTATATCCAAACCAATCTATTAACAGCTTTTACTGCATCAAGTCGAGCTAATCATTTGTCTAAGGTTGTTTCTTGATTTTTGGACCTCTATTAATCACATGACCTTTCCAACCTGAATCATTTAAATAATTTCTCAGATTTGTCTTGCCAATGCCTCCTTCTTTGTTGAACAGATTTACCTGGTTATTATCATTTACTCTTTCAACTAAATTCAATTGCTACTTTCAGTTCCGTTTACCAAATTCATATTCTAGTCAACATAGTATACCCAATCAATTACATTTATCTTGCAATTATTGCCTGTACATTCAAAGATACGCATCTCACGTTTACTTATTTGAGCAGAGTAATCTACACACTCGAAAGTTCATCTGCTGAATTTCTATATATACTGAAAACAATATTTTTTGTTTCAGTTGGTATTAGTTATTCGTAACACTGTGAGATGATTTGTAATTTGTCCAGAGAAAAGGTGGCAAAGGCACAACTGAATATGTGACTCGTTATGATAAAGCTAAAAGAACCATGTATTTTATCAGTCACGTGATAGTAGTCACACTGACTACTATCAAATACAAAAGTAAGTCCAGAGAATGTTTTTGAAACGCAGAACTAAACATGTTATAGGATGTAAAAATTTTACAATGAAAAATGTTCAGAAATATCTGAATCTTTAAAACCTTCAATCTCGATAGTTTTGTATTTCTAAATACATTTAAAAGCGTATGACACTCTAAAACCCTGAAAATTGATAATACAACTTTAAACTTTATAAGAAACAACACATTACGTTCCTACTACACCTCGGTGATTGCTTTGAATCTATCGAAACTCGTATCGAGGCAGAATTAGACGCAAACTCAGTAGCAAGAATTTTCAGGATTTGTTTTTATTTTAATGTGAAAGAAATAGCACATGTCTTCAGGATTTGTTTTTATTTTAATGTGAAAGAAATAGCACATGTCTTCAGGATTTGTTTTTATTTTAATGTGAAAGAAATAGCACATGTCTTCAGGATTTGTTTTTATTTTAATGTAAAAGAAATAGCACATGTCTTCAGGATTTGTTTTTACTTTAATGTGAAAGAAATAGCACATGTCTTCAGGATTTGTTTTTATTTTAATGTGAAAGAAATAGCACATGTCTTCGTAAAAATTCGACTTTTGTTAATTACTGATTTTTTGTTCGCTTAATTTGATTTTAACCAATCTAAAGCAAAGTTTGCTCTGGGTGAACATTTTTCGGTTTTTAGTAAGTCTAACAGCTTTATAATTATTATCAAAGTCAAGTAATTACTTAATATGGTTAACATTATGACTAAATGATTATTATAATTATACAACGATCGTCTTCGGGCAGTTAAGTGTTCAATCCTGAGGGAAAACCACATATAAACTTATAATGTTTCATGTTCAATCAACAAAGAATCCCGACGTGTCTATGTAACTCAGCAACGGTAAGGACAAGACATTAGAATAGACGAGATTATTATTATCTAATCGATTTCCAGAGAGTGTTTAAATACACATACTATTGTACAAAAAACAAAATGTATATAATACGGTTTATTTGCTTTATCATTTATACACCTAATTGTAATGGTATATTTGTTGTTGGCCCAAAATATTTTAAACTTTTAGGGAGTTACTGGAGTGCTCAATAATATATCACATAATCTAGTGGTAAAGAAAAGACATTATAAATATTACCGACACATTCTTAATCAAACAATTTTATACCATACATTATCAAAATAATCAGATTACTGATTAGCAGTTTAAACATTCTCTTTTTATGATGCTAATTGGATGCTGGTTTGTGTTGTAGCATAATTTTGTGTTGGCTGAAGAAAACGTTATATCAGAATACCAAGACGTGCACATATTTATTAATATTTGAAAATTATGATATTATTATAGAACTGCATTAAAATTATAAGCTGTTATGATTTTGAATGCTGCTACGGGAGTTGGGTTAAAAGATGAAGTTAGCGTTGCGTGTTTAATATCTGATGTAAGTGTGTTATTTCGAATTGTTGTTAAAGTGTAATTGTATTATGTAGAAATTATGGTTAAAGTATAAGTGTGTTATTTCGAATTGTTGTTAAAGTGTAATTGTATTATGTAGAAATTATGGTTAAAGTATAAGTGTGTTATTTCGAATTGTTGTTAAAGTGTAATTGTATTATGTAGAAATTATGGTTAAAGTATAAGTGTGTTATTTCGAATTGTTGTTAATGTGTAATTGTATTATGTAGAAATTATGGTTAAAGTATAAGTGTGTTATTTCGAAATTATATTAAAGCGTAAATAAAATTGATACATGAAATTGATATTAATGTGTTTTATGTTAACTTTAATGTTAAATGTTCGTATTATAATTAACGTTTCGATGTTTCGAAAATGCTATATATAAGAACTTCAAGAAGCGATACGTTTAGGTTTAGGCCACGAACGAACAAAGATCAGAATTAGATCAAGACAAAACACTTGGTGCTCCGGCTGTACCGTGTTGTTCTCGCTGAAATAACCACTGTGTGTGGCCGGCCAGCTGGGGGGCTCTATCGGCAAAGTCTCGGATTTTATTTGGTCATGATAATTGATGACTTTACGGCCTATTAGAAAAACGTGCGTAATTACAAAACCAAATCGCAGCACCCGTAGCAGTAAAACTGTACCCGGAGTTGTGTAGAGGAATCTTACTAGTCAGAGAATTTCTTACTTCTCTGTAAAAGGTAATATGAGCATTTAGGCCTAACTTTCGACTTTGGCCAGCTTTCGTACCGCGTCACTGACACCCAACCAATTACCCTCCGCAGAGTCACACTGTGCAGAGAAACTAAAGGCAAACTTGTTAATGGGCTTGTAGGGGCGTTCAACCGAAAATATGTTCTGAAATGTTATATCGTGGTTTCTAGTTGAGCTTTGCTCTGTTTTCACACAAGTTGCCGATATTGTTACTTCACCGGATACTTATCATACGTTTTAAAGCACGGTCAAGCTTGTAGTTTGAGATCTTTATTATATACAAGCTTTAATTTTTTAAGACCAAATAAACAATAGTTACTGAGATGAAAGCTATTTTCTTAGAAGAAATCTTAAAACTAGTAAATTTTATTTCACCATCACCCAATGAGCTGTAGTTTTTGCAATAATTTATTAGTATTTTCTTAGGTATCATTTAAACAATATTTATTGAGGTGCTTATATGTTGAGTCATTAAAATCAACACCTTGTCTACTTAATTCCCAGCTCCGATTCTTGGAGCCTTTTATAAATGTGGTTCCTTTTGCGTACAGTTTAACCAGGATGTACGTGGAATATGGATTTAGTTACTTAACTTATTAACATAATTTTTAAATCTAACATATTAATGAACATTTTTTGAATGTGTGAAATTAAACCTCGGGAAAAATATCTTAATAAAACTTAACAACTAATTATTATTTCAATATTATTTAACCGTGGATGTATTAACATAAAACAAACTTGCAGGCTGAAGTACTACGTTAAGACATAATGTTTTATTAATCTACAAGCTTTCTAGCTCTTTAAAAAAAAACTATTTCAGGTGGAATTACAACAATAATCGAAAAAAGTGTGAAAAGTAGAAGACAATCGTATTAAAAAATCACGATATCATACAGATATTGTTGTTAAGGTGCGCGTCAACAACATTGTAGAGACCTGAATATCGTTTAAAAGTCTATTAACCTGTCATATGGAAAGTCAGAAATTTGTTAAATCTAAGAAAAACGGTAATGAATTCAATTAATACATGTACTATTTAAAACAATATAATAAGTAATAAATAAAACGATGAGTAGGTCTCAAGGAAGTAGCATAGTGCCATAGAATATATAATATCTATCACATCACAGTCCAATGAGCTTTACTGTTGCCGATAGAATTAAAAGTCTGATATGTAGTTTATTGTGACTTGTCCTGTGACTGTATTGATTTCTTTTTCTGGCCCTGTGTTTCTTATTTGTATTTGAAAGGCTTCTTTTATTCTCCTACTGATATTGTTAGCCTCTCGATCAAGATTTGTGTCACTTTCCCAATCTATGTCTTTGGTACATAGCATTCTGAGTTCCATGATAGTTATTGGTGGCTGAGAGTCGAGAGTGGCTCATAATGCCGGTGTTTCCTAAGATTATCCTTTAAGGGCATTTTTGTCTCTTCGACTTATTTCTTCCCGCATTTACCCTTAACTCTATATACGACATGTTTCAGCTCATAGATGGGTACAGTTTTATTTTTAATTTTATTAACATTTATTTCATAGTTCTGCCTTGTTTGAAAACAGTCAGAAATTTTGATGAAACTCCTGGCACCTGTGATAGAATAGTTGCGGGTAGCTTTTCAGTTTCGGGATTTATGTGTAGACTGGTTTAGTTGTCTGCTCTGATAGGTTATAACTTGTTTTTTATGATCTTGGAAGTGTAACCATTTTGTTTTGGGAACATGTGGTGTAGATGTTTGAGTTTGGTGTTGAGGAACTTGGGATTACAAGTTTCAATGCTCTTTTTATTAATCAGTTCAAGTTACCACGTTTGATTGATGGTGAATGGTATGGGATATGAGATACGGGTAGCTGTGAAATGGTTTTTCGTAAGATTTGAGAAGAGGATTTGGGTAATTTTTGATGACTAGGGTGTCGAGAAAAGGTAATTTCCGACTTCTACTGTACACTAAATGGAGGAGCACTTTTCATTCAGATGATTCAGAAAAACAAACCTTAAGTTCTGCATGATCATGGCCCCAGATTAAAAAACTGTCATCAACATATCACCACCAGTGTATAGATTTGTTTAATGTAGTATGCAAAGTACTGTTCTTTAATTCTTGCTCGAAAATTCCACAGAAAGAGGGAAAAAACAAGAACCAAGTGGTGTCCTATCCGTCATATTGTAGACAAGGTTTTTCCAAATGAAATACGATGGTGAAAGACAGATTTTTTAATCACTTATTGACTAGATTCATTGTTTGGTCCGGCATGGTAGCATTTAATCATCTTGGAATTTTTTTGTGTAATTAACGAAATAGCATCATTTGTTGGCACTTTTGTGAACAAAGAATTCACGTCCAAACGTAAGTGTGTGGAGTTGATTCTTATAGCTTTCATTTTCTTGACAAAGTTCTCTGAACCTTTGATGGTATAGATGCTATCATTGGCTAAAGGAATTAGGAACGTGACAAGATGTTTCTCAACATTATAGATTATAAAGTTGACTATGGGTAAGAATGGGACATCTGTCTTGTGTGTTTTGAGTACGCAATAAATCTATGGTGATCTGGCATGATTTGATCTTATTTTCTTATATAATATCTTATCTGTTTCCTCTTTTTTTGCTTGAAAGGTTTTTATTAGAGTGTTCAGTTTCTTCTCGGAGCTTGTTTAACTCATATAGTTCTCACTTTTCAGTCTTAGGTAGATTAGACTTAGGGTTGTATAATTTGGTTTTAGAAAGAGTTGGGTTGATTTTTACTATTAATTCCACAGTGTTATTGGTTTTTATATTTTATGCAACTTCTTGAATGCCTGTTGTGGGTAATGATAACATTAAGTTTGTGTATCAACAAAGAAATCTTATCACTGATAAGAGTCTTACGTGAAAGTTGGGTGTAGATTCTGTAATATTTATTGAAACTTTTCCTTTCTTCAGCTGGTAGTCTCTCTTTTTTTTTAATTTATCGGTTTTTTGATATCTTCACGTCTTTTCAAAGATGTGGAATTATATATTGTTGTTATCCTCATTTACCCAATCAGCTGGTTTAATTGTTTCTCGAAGCTTGATACCCAATAAAATGGGCTAGTCTTCCTATGTTGTTGGATAAGACAACGAACTCTGATTTGAGTAATTTTCTAGTGTAAATTATACAGTGTTTTCGAATGGAAGTCTCGTGGAATAATACCTTCATTGTGACCTAGTATAAGGAAACTCAATGTTTTATTTTTACTTGGCTAGGCGACAACGACATTTCTGAATTGATTTGAAGAGACTGTAGATAGCTGGCCCGTACGTGTTTTTTGAATATTTCTTTAATGCCGTTTATTATATTATATAAGCTGAAGTACGACATTAAAGTAAAAGGTTTTATTAATTCAGCTCTTTAAAGAACTGGGAAGGATGTGAATTAACAAACCCTTATATTTTAACGTGGAACTTCAGCCTGTAAGTTTCTCTTGTACGTTAAATACTAAGTTAAATGAACATGGAATGAAAGTTCATGTACAACGTTCTTATAAACTGTAAAAGAGAAGAGAGCATTAAATTGCAATATTTCAATCATAACAAATGTATCGATCTGTAGAAGTTATCATGAACCACAGTAATGGTTAATAATAGGGATTGCAAGGAATTGCACAAAACCATAATAAAACGTTCGGGCAAAAAGTACTTTAAACATTAAAGATTCAGTTTAAACAACACTTTAAAATATTTACTATTGACTGCTGAGACTGTACTTATATAAAAATGTCCCAAAATGCACAGATGTTAGATTTACAAGGAAAATAAAATCTGCTTAAAACGGTCCGTTTGTAATTCTTTTTTTTCTTATTATCATTTACTTGCCAGCCTACAACACAAACAGCTTTTTATATTGCACCCAAACCTTTTGTACAATACTAAATATGATACTGTGGAGTTTGTTTCTTCTATATTTTACATAAGCTAAAATAATATATAATTGTAGTGTAAATGATGTTATCATTACACCTTGAAGTTAGCTTTCTTACGTTTGTGTTCTTTTAAGAAGCTTAAGTACAGGGTGAAACAGGAATTACCAGGTGAACATTAGATACTCAATGCTTTTTACACTAAATAATCGGCGTCTTTAGGGAGCCAACCCTTATATTATGTATGAAGTGAAGGAGTACAAAAAAAAAGAAACAATACACGTAATATGAGATTTTATCACACACACACATTCATAAAATAATTACTTTAAAAGACACGAAGGTTTATTTAAAGTGATGTTTTAGACGTATATGTTTTACTTGAAAAGGCTGATAAAATTATATATGCACTTTAGTATGTTTTAGTCTAGGCATATATTTGCCCATTGCTATGCATTATACATAGAGAATTTAGTTACACAGAAACTATAAATGCTCACTATATTCTAAAACAAATCTCCATGATAATCTCCAGCCGCAGCTTAACATTTTACATTTCAAACTAATGCGATCAAATAGTCAATAGCTACGGTAAATCATCATGAACCATATCAGCTAGCTACTAACTATGTTTATTATTATCATTACAATATATATAAAGTTAGCTACCATATCAACTAATCCTTTCAATACACACTTTTCAGTTGTTTAACACTACAACTAACATGTGTATTCATCTAACTAAACAGAATATAAATAAACAGTCTCTCCAGACTAGTCTAGCGACTATTCGTATTAATATATGTACACTGTGATCAATAGACACATGCTTTGTGTAGTTTGGGTTTTAATTGCCTGTCATCTTATTATGAACAACCCCTATACTCCTTCTTGAGGAACAAGATCATAATTATCTGTTATTGTTTTAACTTTAACATGTTTGTAATTATGATTAATTGAGTATAGTTACACAATTAAAGTTTTCATGAAAATTACTATAACAGTTTATAGCTGTCTTATGTCTGATGATCAATTCATTTTATAAGAGAAAACTGTGAAACAAACTCTAAGGCTGGAAAAGGTTTTAAAAGTTACCAAAATCGGCAAATCCTTGTAGTAGTGTTTGTGTACATAAAAGCGCATAATATATATATATATATATAAAAACAACTTAGAAACTACAAAACCCAATTTATCAAGACTTGAAAGTGCAAACAATGACAAGGTTAGTGAAGGTTAAGATTTTATAGACGAATGATCAATGAGCATGATTAAGATTTCCTTAGTGATCCAACTTTGTCTTATAATCCTTATATCAAATCTAGCTTTGATAATTAACTACATAAAATTAATTACAACGTTTACAGTAAACTTAGCTACTTACTAGAATATAGGAAAATAGAAGCACAAAGTACGAATTTTTGAACAAACTATTGTCAATCATTGAATATTTATGTTAGCAAGAACAAAGTTACGAATTAAGGTAGCGATGAAAATTATTTTTAAAACAAAGAAGTCAGACTCCGGTGATTTAACCAGACAAAGAACGGAAGTTGAGTATGCATATTCATTTAGATATCGACTTTTAGTTATTCAGAGCGTAATGTGCAATTCGATCCGCAATGAAAGAAAAATGCATGGTTCCGCCAATTTTGCGAAACAAATCGCTTTTTTGTTTATGTGGTCAGAAGCTTTGCTGAGTAATTTCTTTCTTTTTATTATTGCACGAAACGCATCCTTACCCAGGCAAAGAAAAAAACGTATCATAAAACAAGATGTTTGAAAGTATCCAGCACTCTTTTGGGTGCTTGAAGGAATTACATCAAATTTAACACTAGAGGTAAATAATAAATGCGTTCAGGCGGTGTAATACTGTTTTCATACTGAGTGGTGCAAAATTAACAGCCCGTGAGAGCAAGTCTTGCTAGCTGTGCTTTTATTTTTTAATAATTTATTCACTGGTTTATGATCAAATAGATATTTCGAATTTGATTATTCTAAACATGCACTGAAGATGATGAAACTGAATGCATAACGTATAGCCATATGTGTATAAGTTTTCTAAAAATCTATTACATTTGAGGACTTATTCCCAGTTGTTTTCGTCAAGGTTTATTTCATGTTAACTGGCAAAAAATAAGAAGGGCTAGAACTCATATTATAAGATAACATAAACTTATGTTCTAAGTATGTTACTATTTTGTTGCCCCCCCAGTGGCACAGCGGTATGTCTGCGGACTTACAATGCTAGAAACCGGGTTTCGATACCCGTGGTGGGCAGAGCACAGATACCCCTTTGTGTAGCTTTGTGCTTAACTACAAACAAACTATTTTGTTTTGCTTACGTATAACTCCAAGTATGTGGGCAAATCTGCAAGGTTAAGTGGTGGGCAGAGCACAGATAGCCCTTTGTGTAGCTTTGCGCTTAACTGCAAGCAAATCATACTAACAAACTATTTTGTTTTGCTTATGTGTACCTGCAAGTATGTGGGCAAATCAGCAAGTTTAAGTAGTTGCATATAAAGTGACAAAATCGAATGTGAGAAGCAGCCAAAATCCTTATTTGTATTCTAAAATGTTAAACTCTCCTTCGTGGGGGGGGGGGGGAGAGGTATGTCTAGATTTTCTCTGTCTTTACTGCGTGCCTTGATATTTCCACCATATGTGTATCACAATTTCATCTAGATTTCGTACACTTTAAGTTGCTTTAAACAGGACCCTGATCACTGAAGTCTTAAATGTGTTTCAGTTCTAAAAATAACTTAAACCCATCTAATCTTGGCTACCATTTTCATTACAGCAGTCATACACATAGTTGGATTTTTCCTCACATCATCGCAAATCTCAAAAATAAGTAGTTGTTATTAACCCAAATCGATTTTAAGAAACTGAATCACTTTGTCTTACAACCAAGAAGCAAGTAAAAAGCATACTAGAATTTTTGCTAATATTAGGGCTAATATTAGAGTTTCTTCAATCCATGTTCGACACTTAACCAGATGTTAGTGTATGCAAAGATGAGTAAGATTCCTTGGAAACGTCTGGCTCGAAGTATCAAAGAAAGTGTAGATATTGTAATCTTAAACATGTTAAAGATATGATTAAAGTAAAAACTGGTGAACATAAACACATAGTAAAGAAAGAAAAAGAATCTGCCCTAGCTGAGCACGTGTCATCAACAAATAATTCCATCAAATGGAAATAATGGTGAAGTTTTGGATACTGAACAAAATACGGTATGGAAATTTTTCGAAGGATGGCATATCACTAGATTAAGCACACATTTAGTAAGTGGAGACGCAGGTCGACATCCCCTAGAACAGGTATATAAGCCTTTACTAATAAAGACACACCAATAGATGGCGCAACACAAGAATTAAATGTTGGTACAGCTAAACGAGTTCGATACTTGGAAAAGACTTCGGTTGAAAGTCGAGCTTTTATGTTTTATTTATTTTTAGCTGGTGTGTTTTGAATAATTTAGGCTTAAAATGCATTATCTTTCATAATAGAGCTTATGTACGTGAGATGTATAGATAATAAGAGCTGCCAACATAATGTTTTATGTTTGTAATATATATATATATATATACATCACACAGGACCATAAAGATTATATATATAGCTTATCTGGTGATTCGAGGTACTTCATTCTTCCCTCACTAAAACCAAGTTGTAACACTCAAGGTAGCAACCAAATTGTCAAATATTTTTAGTACACTAAGCCACTTAGCAGAAGTGACGTTTTTGCCGTAACAGAAATACTCCAGGGTCGGAGGCAGCAACTTTCCCAAAGAAGCATATCGTGATAGGTCAGTTGTGAACAGGGAAAAATAATAGATCCACACGTCGGAACTTGGCAATGTATCATTATTTAGAGTACTATTATTAACTTCTTAGACAATGTTTTATATTACCCTTATATAAGGTTGCAGGGTTAGAAAACTTAAATTTATTACCTTAAAAAAAAAAAAAAAAAACACAATATGCATTTGAGCCTATCAATTTTACAAATTTATTGTATTTGTTTTATGTTTAATGAAAAATGCAAATAGTGGAGGTATTTATCTTAAAAACATGCTCTCTCCCTGTGTTTACATGTGATACGGTAAAAACAACAAGTGGCGAGGGACTGACTTGTATATTTTTAATAGTATTTTGAATAACAAACAATAATAACACTAAAGAAGAATCCTGTGATTTACTATACTTTCTGTTCTGATAATTAATTATATGTTTTATATAATGTAAGCTTTTTAAATTTATTGAACTTTGAATTATTTAGGTTGTAATGTCAAAATAACAATATAGAGCGACAAATACAAATTTGAAAGAAATAAATATAATCTTAGGAGCCTGGTTAAGACGCTCGACTTGCAATCTGCGGGTTCGAATCCCATCGTCGAATATGTTCGCCCTTTCAACCGTGGAGGCATTATAATGTAATGGCCAATCCCATTTTTTCGTTGGCAAAGAGTAGCTTAAGAGATGGCGGTGGGTGATGTTGGCTAGTTGCCTTTCCTCTAATCTATCACTCCAAAATTAGCGATGGCTAGAACAGACAGTCGTACAGTGCGTAAAATTCAACAAACAAACAAAACAAATATGATCTTAATAGTAACTGGAGATGTTTAAATGTCAGTGAGGAGATTGTAATCGAGTTCTAAAATTATGTTGAGGTTATTAAACAGTTTTTGTCATGAAAAGTGATATCAAACTTCTGAATGTTCTGTTGATGGTAGTATAAATATTGTAGTAATCATGAACAAAGCTGAATAATGAAGCTTAGTTTTATAGAATACCAAAATCTTAAACTTTCCAAGAGATATACACATTTCGCTTTGAGGGCAGCTTCAATTTTTCAATATGAAACTAATATTGATGTAAAGTTACAATAGATATGTCTAGTAACGTATATATAATCACCGACTTCAGTTTTTTTGTTTTTCATGTAGTTTATTCTGTACTTCGTTGTTATAGTATCCTGTTTTTTACTTATCTAATTTGTGGCAAATGGTAACATAAAAGATTATTTGTTTGAAGTTAAGCACATAGCTACACCATAGGCTATCTGTGCTCTGCCCACTACGGGTATCGAAACCAGGTTTCTAGCGTTGTAAGTTCGCAGACATACCACTGTGCCGCCATAAACGATTAACTATAATTTATTTTTATAGTTCAAATGTTAAATTTTGGTGTAGATGTTCTCTGTACCCACACATTATTGTACATATTTATAGCCAAAACGAGTTGGACGCTCTCTAGCTTTGGAGCTGTAGCTTTAACCTAGTGGTATAAACAAAACCTACATCAAATTATCTCCTACATCTTAAAATACATATAATGCTCTTTTGTATATAAATTTTCTTTCTTATTAACCTAGCTGGCATGAGAGAACTGACACAAATGCAATTGTTTATTTCAGGAAATTTGTTATCCAAACAAAATTCTGTTGGCTGGATTAGCTGTGCTAATCCTCACGTTTATATGATTTTTGTTGTTGCAAATCTTACGAAAATGTACCAAAATTTCCATGTCTAAGTCGAGTCTGTTTCCAACCATAAAAGGTAGGTTTTAATTTTTTTTTGTTTATATTGTTCACAGATAGTTAGTTAATCTGTTACTCATTACTATAAACACGTGTAGCGTATTTCTGCCTGAATCATATGCAATTACTATTTAATGTAAATGGGATTGTTTTGTTTATTTGAATGTTTAAAAATGTCAATCTAAACAATCGGCTATCTGTACAATGCTCACCGCTGGTATCGAAGCAAGAATTGTAGGACTATAGACCTTCGAGCTTACCACTGAGCTACTGGTGGGCAGAATTTATCTATTTTTTGAATTTATTTTTTGTCAAATAACTTGCATAGAGGCATTATGTTATACAAATCTAGTCTCAACAAATTTTGAATTACGATGATAATAAAAAAAAAAATTGCTTTTTCTAATTCTTCTCGTCTAAAAATAAATAAATTCAAATTTTTGATAGATTTTAGCCTAAAAATATCTCAGGTTACAAACACATATATTTTTTAGTTTGAATTTCATTTCGAAAAACAAAACCTTCCTTAAATATCCATAGATCTTTGTTGTTGTTTACATTTATGGAAAGAGAAAATACGGTGAACATTTTTAGTAAACTTCTAAACCAATTCGTTATCGATTGATTTCTACTGTAAATTAAACATGCCTAATTTTCATTATATATGTGTATTTTGACCTCGCTTGACTAGTACTACAATATTTAAAGCAACACACAATTATTAACTTAGAAATATGTATCTAACGATACAGAAGTCCACATTATTGTGTAATTATTAATATCAAACTAAGTTATATCTTCTCTAAAAGATTTGGTTCCCAGTGGCACAGCGGTATGCCTGCGGATTTACAGTGCTAGAAACCGGGTTTGTTACCCGTGGTGGGTAGAGCATTGTGTAGCCTTGTGCTTAATTACACACAAACTAAAAGATTTAACTTCAGACGTTGAATGATAACTATTTATTCTTTACACTCGAAAAAGAACGAAATAAAAACGCCAATTAATCATATCCATTTTTTGATTTGTTTGATAAAAAATGTGATTTTGTAAAAATAAAATTAAAACATTTCTCGAAATACATCTCATTGTCCTGAAGGTAGTGAAGATGAAAATTGGTGCGCAAGTATAAGGTTTTATTATAAATTTATCATATTAAAATGAAATGGTACAAATGGACCATTTTAGAATGAAATGAAAACAGTTGCCAATAATGGAAAATAGATATTTATATATGCACAGTATTTTCTAGTAAGTACTACACGTAATGTTTCGACAAACAGTTATTTAATGATGTGGAGAAAATCGTGATGTTCGCCAGTAATAATAATCATAACAAGTCAAATCGTTGTGAAACGGTTACTTTTTGTGTCAGAATGATTAATGACCACAATACAAGATTAATAGCGTATCTAATCAGCTTGAAGAAGATGATGTCATGTTCAATATGAGTAGAAAAAACAAAACTCATTGATCTCCGAGATCTATTATCTAAGCGAGAAACATAAAGAGAATATGTCAACGATTTTAGTGTTTCTTTAGTTTATTTGTTGTTAAGTATAAAGCTTCAAAATGGGCTAATAGTGCTCTGCCCACCGCGAGTATTGAAACTCGATATTTAGCATTATAAGCCCTCAGACTTACCGCTGAGCCACAAAGGGGCGTGATTTTTAGGACTTAGGAGATTGGCGGGCGACTTTCGTGTCGTTTGCATAAACAGGTATTTTACTGGTTGTCTCTTCCTCTTCTAGTGGGATATTATCCTGGCCACTAACACCTTTAGCGAACTAGCTTTGGTAGTTAAAGATGGCGGAAAACTAATGCTATAGACAGAGCTCACTATTCTCACTGAAAGGTGGTGAGTAAAAACATGTCAATTTGAAGACTTTTAAGTAAGATTGCGGCTATGAAGAATCTGGACAGACCTGGAGGTTCAATCAGGTTGTTGTATGGAATGTAGGCTCAGAAACGGAACACATCCATGGACCATGGAAGCCTTGAATGTTCCATCCTTTAGTGCTATGCACATCTCAAAGATAATCACCTGAGGAGATGAAATTTTGTTCTTGAATAATTAAGCCAGAGGTTTAACTTAGTAATTAAGAATTAAGCTCTACACAAGAATGAATTTAAAACTTGTAAGTATAGACAAAATAAAAAATTATGTAATACGCTAAAAAGCTGAGTTGACTTTATGCAAAGTTTATCCAAGCATTTTTACAGTAGATCATGAGGTCGTGACCTAAAGGCAGATGAGAGATATTTTCATTTTAACATACGTTCAAAGTGAGAACTTTGAATAAAATACTGGGAGGGAAATCTGGCAGCACTAGGAAATGTAGCTTTGCCAAATATCAGCTCATAGAATAAAGGGAATTAGCACAGGTAACTCAACCTATAGCACCGCAAGGTGCTAAATTCAGATGGGATGAGAACCACTCCAAAGACAAGTTATTTTTACTGCACGTTGTACTGATTAGATTAAAGTTGTGAGTAGATTATTTCTCCCACCAAAATCTTGAGTTTTGTCCTAATCACCTGACCATGCAATGAAGAGTGTTGGTCAACTTAACTGTCTCATTGACATCTACCTACTTGTGTGTATGTGAAGGTAAGATGATGTATTTATTAACTGTTTTTATTGTAAGTGATAAAATTTATATTCCAATAGTTTAAAAGTTTTATTTTGGATTTCTGTTGTTGTTAGAGTTTAATGATTTGTTTCTTGTTTGACCCTGGTTATAGCAGTCCGTTACACTCTAACTATGCAGAACAAAACATAAAGTGAGCTGTACTCTGCTCGTACCTTCCACTTTTATTGCTCTGTTAATGGTAAATTCTCCTTTAATTGCTACAACTGGTATCAGCGATAGTATCGGCAAAAGCAGAGTTTGTGGAAGTTTAAAGACTGAGAGCATATTACATCACCCATATGTCAGAAATCAGTATAAGTTAAGGACGGCGATTTGAGGACAGGTTCACATTATGAGTTAACAGAATATTAACCATTCCATAGGAGGGTGAAGAACAGAACTTCTGGTTGCTCAAAAGTAGGTGATGAACCAGATAAGTTTGTTTGTAACTATACTCTCTGCAGGTGAAGACACCGACTTAACTTATCACATAATGTTAGCTGATTATGTTGTCATTATCGTCGTGCAGGAATATCCACACTTTATTGTTTTAGTTACTATACAGAATCCCTTTTTCAGTTTAATCAGTGTACAACTATGAGTTGTTGCGCTTTTGCGCTTATTCACCTTCTGATGAAGACTGGACTTTAAACTGTTCCAGACAAAATATTACTTCTGATACCCTTTCTTCTGCTTAAGTACGGTATTACAGTTTGTTTTAGAAATTTCCATTTTTTTTCAAACTGTCACCAGTTTTTTTTTTCACTCTCACCTGATGAAAAAAAAAAGGAAGAAGTTTTATATTGAGCTGAAGAACTTAGATAAGTCTTCAACTTTGGCTACCATCGCTGAGATGATTGTAGAAGTAAAATCCCCTGCATTGTCACTATCGTCATTAATTTTACCTAAACCGTACTTTAGGAAGGTTACCTTCTCTACTTGCCTTCTAGCAGTGGGAAGGATAGGTAAATTATTTCAGCACTGGCGATGCTGTAAATTCCATCAATGTCAGAGTACCAGCTTGCTCGATAGTGGTTGATATGGCCCCTCAATTATAGTAATTACTGTGGCAACTCTATTTGACTCTGAAAAACAAAACAAAAAACATACAACATCCGATTGAGGGGTACTCGAGCATCGTCATCATCAGTCTGAAATCTGGCAGCACCTGTGAACGGGCTATAAAATAAAGTCCATAGAAAATACTTGCCCTCTTGGACTACCCCCAGAAAAGTCTCTAAAAACCAGAGAAGTCCATAGGTTTGTAATTTCAGAAATGTCCCCAATCAATTAAGCTACCAGGAGTTACACAAAGGCCATGAAAATCACGGTAACAATTCAAACAACATTGGCCCTTGTCACCTTACACTATAACAATAACAGCCACTGAAGTACCTCAGGCCCAAACGATTATCATAAAAAAAAAGTAGTTGCAACTACTTAACCATTCACCACCATCTCACTTGGGATGGGTATAACTTCACTTCTTAGATGGTATGACCATTGCAAGACCCATACTTTTACATACTGATAACTTGTGAGTTAGTTCATTCAGATGATACCAAACTATGGAAAATGAAAGTCAGGACAGATGGCAACGTCCTACAATTAAAATATGAGCTGATATGGGTCCAGTCAGCTAAGTATATCATAAAAGCTGTAGAAGATACCAAAAAAACAACAAAAAAAACAGTTAATACCTTAGAGGCAAACTGTCTTCCGCTCAATAGGATTCCATAGTCTGTCGGATAAGTAACTTTTTCTCATTTTCTTTCTTTTGAAAGTAGTATTGGCTTAAGCATTATGTTTCTAAACTGTAACGTTTCATGCCATTTAAAGTGGTGTCAAGTAGTATGAAATACTGTATTAAATATATCATTTTTATACTTTGAAGTTTTGTGTCATCCAAAATTGTATCACGTAGCATTTAATATTCTCTTAAAAATATCACTTTTATGTTTCAAAATTCTACACTGGAGAGATATTAGATGCCGTATAAAAATGTCTCGAATATGTCATTTTTTACGATGTGAACAATGTGTCTAAACTCAAGGTGATGCTAAGGTTATCATTCTTAAATGTTTTACTACACCATTTTTAGCGATGTGAGGATATGATATTTTCAAGTATCACGGTTGTTTTGCAATATTAAATGGGTATTCGTTTTGTACATTATAATTCTGAGATGAAAAACATGGAAGATTGTATAAAAATATAATGATGCTAGAATAATCTAAACATTTGAACAAAAGCTTAAATGGCTTACCCTGTGATGGATTAAACTTAGAAATAATTACTGTGTCATTTTGAGTAAAATATTTCCCTGAAATTGTAATTTGATAGTCTTTGGTTTGTACATTACTACCAAACAAGTTTAATAAGGATTTAACATGTCACAAGTTATGTTACATTATATAATAGTTGGAAGTCACTGCTCTGATTTTAAGAACGACATTTCACTTTAATAAAGTTTGTGTTCATAATGTTAATCCGTTAGTCAATGTCTAGAGAGGTAAGTAGTTAACCAGATAAATGTCCTGCTGTTAGATTATTTCATGTGCTGTATATTCCTTGACATCTTCATCATATTGGCATCAAGAGTTGAAGTGAAGAAGGAGGATCATAGACTTGCAGTTTAAATTATTAAATAAATTTAGTTTTAAAATTGAGTCAGATACAAAAGTAGTTTAAGACAAAAAATGGAGGGAGTTATAACGTTGTTTCACAATAAATAGTTGTGTTCTTATATGGCGTGGGACCTATAGTTTATTATTTAATAACTGTTATGTTAATGTTATGTCAGGAACTAGAGAATATCCAATACCTAGTCATCTTGAGGATTGGCTTCGCGTTCCATTGTTGATGGCAACATGTGACCCTTGATGTAGCTGCGAATCAGCGCCACCACGATTTCTATTAATTACTAGTTGAAACTCCTTAGAAACATTGTATTATCACCTATATATTACATCATTCAAACGGTATAGTGTTACATATTCAGAAATGTTAAAGAAAAAGTTTTTTAGGCATTTTCTAAGTCAAATTTATTTAAGAAAGTACGAACGTTTTCTTAAAATGTCGATAAACCATCTAAGAGATATCACGCTTTGCAAATGTAAGACGGCATAATCAATGGGATGACCTGGAGTAAACGCAGCCAGGATGCTACCAAGATCTAACCACTCATCTCTAAAAATCAGCTTCAGAAAAATTTAGTTTGGTTTTTGTCAAGTACAAAGCTATACAATGGGCTATTTGTGCTTTGCCCACTACGGGTATTGAAATATGATTTTTAGCTTTCAGAGAAGAGGATTTTTTTTTAGTCTTCTCTCCCATCCTCTTCCCCCCAAAAAACAAAAAACAAACTCGGCTAGAGCACTGTATCCTGCATATGATTGGCTCACTCTTGGTGCCACTTCAGTTACTTAACATTGTCAACTGTGTTTAAAAGGGAATTGAATTAAGAAACAGGATTGAAAGGTGGCGACTGTGAAAAGCAGTAAGTTGTTATCTTGAGTATCAGGCGACCAGATCCGTTAATGTGGATCTATGTTTCATATAAGTTATCCGTGCATTTATTATTTAAATTTCGTCACCTACCTGAATTTATTGCCACCTACAGTACCCTCCACCATTATCTATTAAGTTGAACCTAGGGTCTACAGTATCCTTCACCATTATCTATTAATGTGAACCTAGGGTCTACAGTATCCTTCACCATTATCTATTAATGTGAACCTAGGGTCTACAGGATTCTTCACCATTATCTATTAATGTGAACCTAGGGTCTACAGGATCATTCACCATTATCTATTAATGTGAACCTAGGGTCTACAGGATCTTACCATTATCTATTAATGTGAACCTAGGGTCTACAGGATCCTTCACCATTATCTATTAATGTGAACCTTGGGTCTTCAGGATCCTTCACCATTATCTATTAATGTGAACCTAGGGTCTACAGGATCATTTACCATTATCTATTAATGTGAACCTAGGGTCTACAGGATCATTTACCACTATCTATTAATGTGAACCTATGGTCTACAGGATCATTCACCATTATCTATTAATGTGAACCCATGGTCTACAGCATCATTTACCATTATCTATTAATGTAAACCTAGGGTCTACAGGATCCTTCACCATTATCTATTAATGTGAACACATGGTCTACAGGATCATTTACCATTATCTATTAATGTGAACCTAGGGTCTACAGGATCATTTACCATTATCTATTAATGTGAACCTTTGGTCTACAGGATCATTTACCATTATCTATTAATGTGAACCTAGGGTCTACAGGATCATTCACCATTATCTATTAATGTGAACCCATGGTCTACAGGATCATTTACCATTATCTATTAATGTAAACCTAGGGTCTACAGGATCATTCACCATTATCTATTAATGTGAACCCATGGTCTACAGGATCATTTACCATTATCTATTAATGTAAACTTAGGGTCTACAGGATCATTTACCATTATCTATTAATGTGAACCCATGGTCTACAGGATCATTTACCATTATCTATTAATGTAAACCTAGGGTCTACAGGATCCTTCACCATTATCTATTAATGTGAATCGAGAGTCTCCTTCCAGTACTTCAAGAATCATCATCACTGTTTACTTTCAAAACCAAAATAAAGTGAGTTTATTTTGTAATGATAAACAATGTAAGTCTTATCATTTTTTTAACTTAACTTTACTTGCGAAATCCTCTATTGTTTACAGGTTAATCCTGACTTCCTGTGCGTTTATTCAAACCTGAAATACACATAAGTATAAGAAATAGTGCAGTTTTTCTATGAATAAGCTTAACAAAATAAAAATGTTAGTAGAACTATTCATCAGTGTCAATTAATTTCTTAGTGGTAACAGATTACCTTAGCTATAGATTTAATGTTATAAGTACTCACCATCAAAGTGGTATAACCATTAAAACCTAAAATATTTTAGAAACATAACTATAATTTAATACTGATTCTAAGCGAATGTTCGGTATCTTGGAAGTCCATTTTATGTTTTATTTAGAAACTAAAATACAAGAGGAGTGAAACATACACAAACGCCATTAATTATGTAATTCCAACTCTAAGCTCCGTCTGATAGCGAATTGATGATCTTCAAATGTAAATACATTTTCAGCTACAAACTCTGTAGTTGTTGATATTTTTTGTCTAGCTTCCATCTGTAACATTTGTCCTTACTGTTATTTTTCGATGAAAGGCAAAATAACACTTGCGGTTAAATATCCTTCAGGCAGTAGATGTTCCAAGTGGTTCATATCTAACGAGTACATATTCAGAGCTATAAATAATGCATTTTTGGAAGAGTTCAATTTTATCCAATGAATGTGTTAGTGGATACTATAATGGTCTTAAAATCACGACGTGTTATAAATGATTAATTTTAATTGGTTGAATTCTTTGATAACGAATTATTTATGCTTTGTGATTTAGCCTCCCCCAGTGGCACAGCGGTATGTCTTTGTCATTTTTTATGAGTTCAAGTTCGAAAACGTATTATGAGCCACTTAGCTACTACAGTGGCACCCTCTAGAATTACCCTTGGAAATTTAATCCAATCTACTGAGACTAGTCGGATGTTTGTAGAGGTCGAGCAAACACAAATTTTATGGCTACAACAACCACCGCCACCACACAAACACAAAGTTTGACCTTGATTAAAACCGATGCGGTTATACTAGCAATGAAAGCTCAAATGACACGTCAATCGTGGGGTTATATAAACATTTGACTTTGATGTGTCCTATTGAGCGACTAATGCTGTAAGGTTACAAGTTCTATAATATTCTACGTAAGCCTGTGGTAACTGCTTTAAAGAATTTAACAGTACAACATCCTCCGCTTGCCATATGCACTCGTTAGCTAATTCATCCATATTCATTGCAATAGTCTTAAGTTTATTCAGATTATAATTGCTGTAATTATATCAAAACGAAAGAAGAACTGGACGGAAGCACTTACTAATTCTTCTGCACAGCTTTGGAAGTTTATGATTAATTTAGGAAAGGATTATGGAAGAAATTGTCATTCATAATGATGATAAGGTACTTACTGTATACAAACTGGTCATTATGGAGCTGCTGACTAGACTTGTTTTTCGTTAAATAGTGCCGAGTCGATCTTGTCTTTATAAGCAGCAATAGACCTTAGAAAGGAAGAGGATATGTACAGACAATAAACACAAACTGCATATACTGAGCAGAGAAATTGAGCTTTGATATCTGTGTAATCATCGTAATTAACGAGACTTGATGAGCTGATAATGAGCAGATTCATCAACGAGCACCAGAAAGAAAGAACAAGTTATGAAAGGCGGAACTTCCCGTCAGAAGGCGTCAGTATCATCACTCACGGAACGACCTTTAATTCATAGACCGGCCTGCAACACGCTGACTAACTCGGTAGTCGACTGCTGATGGGCTGGGCTTCTGGAAATTAGTTTTCTTTCCTGTCATCAAAAAGATAATTAATCAGAGAGATATGGCACAATCTCTATGTAAACCTTTTTTTTTGTAGTTTTTGTTTAGATAGATGGATGGCTAGACAGCCAGATAGTTACATATTGACTGATGGATTGGTAGATAAAAAAAAAAGATGAATCCCTGGTTGAGTTGGTAAATGGTAAAATAGAAGATATAAAGAAAAATGAATAGATTGATAGACAGATATGACAGCAAGTTTGAAAGTTTCGGTTTTGCAAAAGAGAATTCACGTAAGTCATATCATTTCTATACGGCCTTACAAAACACTTTCTTATAGAATACACAGGTAAACGTTTACATTGAGTTGCTACTGCACATCACGTGACACAAAGTATTAGCCGGAAGAAACAGTTTGTAACAGTTATAGCGGATTCTTCGGTGGGTCGCACGTGCACAGACAAATATCACATCAATTTATTTGACTATTTCTAGGTTACATAGGATGTTACTCTTATTTCTTTTGTTTTGATTTTAATTATAAATTCTTAAAAGGTTTTAAGACGGCATTAATATTTCAAGTTGTTGACTTAAGTATATTTTTGTAAAAGGTCATGAGCTTGTATTACTACAGCCATTTCCAAAATATATTGGTTTTGAAGCAACCAATTCGCTGAAAACGTGATTTTAGCTTTCTCTAATATAATCCCTTAACTAATAAGTTTGATATTATGGTTTTTATCGTTTCTACATGAAGTGTCTCATGGGTTATTATGAAAATTTTCTCTGAATTTTCAAAACATAGATCTACAATGACGTATAATAAATAGCGTTCAATTTTGTAAGTAAAAGTTGGATCACCTAACCTCTAGTGACGTTCTTATTTGTTTATTTAGAATTTTCTCGCAAGCTGTCCATATAATTTTAAACTGACAGGCTTCAGAGTAAGGCAGCTATCAACAACATCCACCGCCAACTCTTAGATTCACAGTTAAAAACATTAGCCACTAGGCTACGCCCAGCCCGCTCTGATTCCGCACTTGGTAAATATTCAAACAAATGTTTTGAATTTAGATTTGAAAATGATGAAATATTTCTAAAGAATTCTTGCCATTGCTTTGTTTCTATAAGAAAATTTTATACCTTTAAAAAAAACTTTATTTCGACACTCATGTATTAAAATATTTCAACTTTTTTCAAAATAAAGTTGCAAAAAATAATTATTCTTGTCGAACAGAGTTGACATCATGCGAATTCTTATTCAGCAATAAGTGCACAAACTATTTCGCTATTGTATGCAATAGGTGCATGCGTAATAAGAATTGGATTTATTATGAATCTTAATGTTATTTACAGAACCTAATGCGCATGTTTCACAATTATATAGTTTTTCGTTTTCTTTATATATCTATCTGTACAAACAAACACACACACACACACACATATATATATATATATATAAGTCAGTTTATATTACTATTTCAGCTAGGAATAATTCAGTCTAGGTTAACTTTTGAAACTGTCGCGATCCGTTTGGCGAGCTGGGTATGTGGGAAATCACTAGCGCCATTGATTAACATGTCTCTCTGTGGGTCAGCGGTAAATTTACTGAGTTGCAACGCTAAAATCCGGGGTTCGGCCCGCGGTTCATAAAGCACAAATAACCCATTGTGTAGCTTTGCACTAAAAAACAGCAACAACGACTTGATTGACATACAGTGTTTCATCTGTTTATTAGTTTCCATAACAAGAATGAGTGTGTGAGACAGTAGTTTTAGGTAACGATTTATATTACTTGCATTTAACTTTTGTCATTTACAAATCCTATAAGAAGATATTAAAGCACCAGAAAAGTGGGCTACATTAACTGAAAGCTTTACAAGAGATATCTTAAACATTACAAAACAGGTTAAAATAGAACTCGTAACCTTTATTTAGAACGCTTCAAAATTTATTACCAAACCTTGACAAGATGTATATGCAGGTAAATTTATGTTGTTATACCGTGAAAATTGATAATACCGGTTAGAATATCAGTACGTAGCACGGAAATTGACAATAAGTTCAAAGTTCTTAGGACTGGGTGCAGAGAATAAAGCAAACAAACAGAGCTTTTCTAAACAATTTTCACCAGTTGATGGAAGGTTCTAGAGGAAGTGCTGTACCGCCCACTTCGACTCTTAGCTCTATCAAAAGAACTAAAAATATAAATCTGTATATCCTGCTAAGTTAACCACGACAAACTGATTGCTTCATCTCTTGTGACTAGTTGAAGGAGTTGGTTGAAAGAGCCATAAAAAAGCGAGTGTTTATATATAATGTGAAAAGGAAACTGAACGAATAACATAACAAAGCTCAATAAAGGACTGAAAACCGCTGCTGACAGAACAGGGGGAGATATATGACAGACACAAGACCTAAAGGAAAGGGAAGGGCCGCTATTCGATGTGCGAGTGGATGGGAGAGTCGTTTGATTGCATGCTGACTTTCTGCTGTCATGTTCGAGTGCGACTTATCACTGGCACTGCAACAAAAGCTGTTTATCTAACCGTTTCTTTAAAGCACAGGGGCCGCCTCCGATCCGAGTATCAGCTCTCGAGCCCCCTGTGGGAAGCTACTCTATGTACAAGGCATAACGAGGAAATGATGGAGTTCGTACGGGGCGGGAAGGACGTCAGCTTCTGCCAGAAACATGGCTTCTGTTCACTTATGCTAAATTCTTTCTGAGGAAAAAGCACAAACGCATTTTCTTCTTTCTCAAAAAAGAAAAAAAAATTAAATCCATGTTAAGAAAATGGGTGCGAGATAGCTTGCAAAAACGGGGAATTATGTAGTTTAGATAAAAACGTTTACATGTATAAATCAGCAAGATGGCGAGGGACATAAATGCGAATTCGTAAAGATAATATTTCAATTATCAGAAAATAAGAATAATTAAAAAAAAATTGTATCTTGTCAGTGTGGTTTACTTCCTATTCCCTGTTCCTACTTCAGAAATTCTTTAATCTGCTTTATTATAAATCATTACACTGACCTTGGAATTAATTTGACTTAGCTAAGTAAGAATAACTCATATCTTCACAATGAGAAAAATAAATCTTTGACTCTTATAACAAACAATATCACCGGCTCAACAACTATACGTCTTCATAACAACCTCAGTACTATTGCGTTTAGGTCTGTGGTAGTCAATAACAACAAAGACTCAACAATAATCTTCCTTATGACATATTAATATTATATCCATACCTTTCTATACTTCAGATGAACGTTTTTCTGATACTTCAAAAGCTAGTACTTCTATATAACTTTTGCTACGAACCATTAATTCAGTTACTGGTCTTTTGTGTACGTGGATCTGGAGCCTGCCACCTCTATAATTGTTGTCAATTTTCTCATTTGTCTTTAAAACGTTGGTAACTACTTAATCTGGCTATGGGAGATTTAATCGGACAGTCATGTGGAAAGTTAGAGCTGTCATAAGCTATGTTTCTCGCATTTGATTGTTCAACTGCCATAGGTGATGATGCGCTCCAGGCTAGTCTTTATTTTAAATGATTTACATAGCTTATTTTTCAAGGATAAAAGACGACTTGGATGGTGCTGTTTGCTTTTAACTTTGTCTCTTAATGTATGTGTTTTCTGATCATGTTGAAGCCCTAAATTTCAGTGTTCTATTTTTCTTGTATTTTCTTTTTTCGTGCTCCTCTTCATTTTACATTTCCTTTCAATCTTGAGAGAAGGGCTAAATAAAGATTCGTTTTATTTTTATTATGGAACTATGTGTATTTTTTTCAAGTTACAGCTATTAAATTCACTAATCACATTTCTGAAGCTTATGTTTTGTGACTAAGCTCATCTGTTAGCTCATTATTCTCTAAATAAAGAAATCCACAATGTAAAATTTGAAATACATTTTCTTATACAATGACAGACTTGGTGTATCATTTTTGAGAACTGATTTGCTTATGTAATTATCTTTATTCATGTTTTTTGTGACTTTTGAAATCACGTTAGTTTCATGCGAAAGTATCTAAAAACATGGTGCATAAGAATCGGTTTAGATTAGAGGGTCGTAGTTGGTCTTCCTAGAGGAATCCTCGATTACATATATAATGTAATACCCTATGATCCTATAGGTTCTCTAGAGATGACCTTGTAGCCACTAATAAAGTATGCCAACTTACTAGTTGGACCATTAACAGTATCCATGAAATTTACAACCTAAACAAGAGCAGAAACAATGAATTTGTGTACTAGCCCATGGAGTATCCTTACCAAGCACTAGTTCATGAATATCTTATGGGAAAGTCTGTTTATCTTGAGAAGGATATAATATCAAATCTCCAATGTTATATAGACCTATTAATAGTGTATCAGGAATAAACTCCTCATTTCCAGTCTGAGCCAATCTGTTACCAGACAGAGTAGCTGATCATTACATAATTGCCAAAGTCTTTGTTCTTATTAATTAGGATTATGTAGAGATACGTAGAGAAGACTGAGTCTATTTTACCAATAGTGCCTCTATAACAAATGAAAGTAATTGTCACAGACATATGATCAAACATTGCTATCTTAAGGATGAATATAGTTCAAAATTGATCCTTAAGCAGAGCGTGTGAGATATATGAATTAAATTGTTACATCAAGATCATTCTGTACTGACCAACGCCTGCCAATAGCCGTTGACTACACACGAACGCAGATAAAGGAGGGGAGCATTATACCTTCTAATGCACGAGTAATGTTCACAGATGCAATACCAGTGACCACTGAGAATGTGTCCATTCAGCAATACTATAATTTCAGCTACGGTAAAAATTGTACTAGCACCTTTTTGTAATTATGGACAGACATAATTTAAAATGCAAACTGTACTGTTTACCAGGAGAGTGCTATAAGAAAAAGTTACGGAGGCAAAAAGAACAGCTAACTTAATCTCAGATACATCATATAGAATGCTAAGGAAAGTATTCATTTAATTATCCGAAGATGCTTGATCTTTACCAGTAAGAAATGTGGAGAAAGAGAAAAGGATGTTGAGTTTCCGTGTTACCGTTGAGTTAGAAGATGGAAAACATCAAAGCAACCTTTATCACTCACAGTTGGTTATAAGAGGTTTGTATCATTCATCCTGCATAATGTGATATTTTTGAGAGTCTGGCGGAACTCTTGTGAAATTACTTGCAATAGAAATAATGTTTAATGTATATAAATTATATTTTAGCATTTAACTGTATGTTTCAGTTTTTGCTGAGAACATTAGACTGGCATTCCAATGATAAGGAAATCAGACTTGAAACTGAACTTGAGAAAGTGGTTTTATTAGCACTGGTCCCAGCATATAAATAAGAAAGTAGTTCAGAGTTTTCTAAATACTGCATTATTTAAAAAAAAACGTTTTGAGGATAATTTATTAACACCAATACCACTTGTAGCATTGACTAAACTTCACCCTCAGTTTTGATGAACTGTAAAAAAGTAGGCAAGCTTTCCAGTTGCTACAGTGTACTCTAAGTGAGTGACAGCTTATCCACAGCAAAATTTATCATAATTCTTACAGCAGCTGCTCCTGTAAGGTTCAAAGATTAGAGTAGTTGATCATTGATTCTTCAAGTAAATCAGCATAGAATCCTTGATATAAATTCAAAATACCACGCAACCAATGTTTTTCTTTTAGTAACCAGACTTTCAGGTTGGCTCTCTTGGAGTAAATAGTAAGTGAAGTTTTGCTTTGGTGCTCTGTAGAAAACTTTCTCCCATTAATGCGTTTCACTCTCTTCAATGCTCAGCCTGGCTTGTAAGTTAGTAAGTGTTTCCAAGCAGAGACCATCACAGACATAAACAACCGTGATTGAGATATGTGGTGTTTATTATGTTTCTTCCATTTTCCCATTTTTCTTTATATCTATGCTATTTTTCTTGGGGAGACACCAATATTCCAAATTTTTACTTTCAAGTTGCTTTACTTTTAATTTGAAATCTGATCAGTACTAGATCACTCCAACCAGACCTGATCCTTCCAGTTTTGATGAATAAATAGTCAAGTTATATTATACATTTAACTAAGCTCTAGAAGTCGCCAATTTGATTGCATGACCAGAGAATTGTGGAGGATCTGCTCAATATTACGACTGGGATAGAGTTTAAGCATATTTTATCCATATTATTATTTAGAAATTTGGACAAAAACCTCTGATCCCAGCCTCAATTGCATAAGAACTAATCACTGGCTGGTTCTGGCTCCTTGTCAGCAAAAGATCAACATATAATAATATTTCCCTGTTGCAAATAACAGTTCTCACCAGTAGTAAAAGACTGCAGTTACGAAACCTCTGGTTTTGCCTACAACTTAATCAGCTTCTAAACTTTGTCACTTTTTGAAGTATTTAACCAAACAGTTTGCCACGTAGAAATTACATTAAACTGCGAGGTATGCAGTCCTCGGTAGAGACGATAAAGTAAAAATGACAAAGTTCACTGATGGAACAGTGTATTGTGTTATATTATTGTAATCATTGCTTATTGCTCTTGTATGTTAAGTTTGGGTTTGTAAGGGTAAATGTAATTGTTTTCAGTTTTTGAGTTTTATATTGTGTTGTGTTAATTGCTAACGTATTGATATAACCACGACATTAAACGTTGGTTTGAAAATATGAGTTTTTTTATTAATTTCAAGAAGCTAAGAGAAACTGAGATGTGATATGTTAATAGTATATATATATGTATAGCTCTCTATATATACTTTATATATTTTTCACTCATTTCAAACCCCTTATTCATCTTTAGCATGGCCACTTGGTTTACCACCTTCATTTGTATTGCTAATATGGGCTATATATTTTGTTTAATTGGTCTTGTTGACCATTTAAGCTAGTCTTTACGGTTATCAACCAGACAACAACGTGAAAATTATGTATAAAAACTTGTGAATGAAAGCAAAAAAAAAAATGTAATAATATATAAACTGTACCACATCTATAAAAAACTAGAGCTTTCCCGCAATACAGGGCTCATCAGGCTAGCTGGGATACGACAAACACAGTAGTGGTCTAGACGCTATTTACATCATAATTTGCATGAAAACCCGCTGTTATGGTGTGAATTAGATTAAATAAGTGAAGCGTAATTATTATGAATATCATTTTAAGCCAAGAGCACATCAGAACTAAGATACGGATTAATAATACATTATTAATTATTTATTTCTAACATCACTTATTTATTTTATTTTTATTTTAAAATTCAGAATAACCAGTGAATAAAAAGTCTAGTCTTTCTCTATGTTTGTTCCATGTGATTGTTCAGCTATCAGAGATTCGGAGGTACTGGTACACCCCAAGCTGTTTTTTTTTTCTTTTGAAAGAGATCTTGATTGAATTTCAAGGATGAAGGCCGAGCTGAAGAGCTATTCTTTGGAATCCACTTTTTCCCTTGACGTGTGCATTGTAAAGTTGTCCCAAAACTCTTAACTTTTGGTTTTCATTTTTGTTGGACTTGACTGTTTTTATGCTCTTTTTATTTTACATTTCCTTTCCTCTCTGGTCTGAAGTGCTAAATAAAGACTTATTTTGTTTATTGTAAGTTTATATTTGTGTTATTTCTTTCTATGGCGTCACTGCTCTTATCCTGCGAGATAATTATTCCTACACTATGGAACATCACATTTTTTATATTGACCTTGACTTGACTTCTGGTGGGCAAAAACGATACTAACTGTACAGTAATGTAAAATTCTTAATCAATAAAACCTCGAGCTTCTCAATAAAATTAGAACATAAACTGATACGTTTCACTCTTCTGCCAGCTCAAACTTTAACAGAGAGGATACTAAATTAGTGAATGTATCTTTCAACAATTTTTCCTATATAATTTTCGATACAGTGAACAGAAACTTACATAATAAGTTTATAATACATTGTAAATCAAAATATGTTATTTCATTCTGTAATAAAGTTTTAACAGTTTTAAAAACTTCAGTAAATCTTGAACGTGGCTATTTGATTTCAAAATGCTATTGCATAGTTTTAGATTACAGGTAACATCCGTAACAAAATTTATTCTCTTTATAAGAGGCATTGTTAGAGTATAAATTGTATCGAGCTTCATGACACCAGATGTTTCAAAAGGGCTACTGTCACTTTCTAGAGTTATGAGAGCTTTCATAACCAGTTTCTTCAAAAAGCACTTAGTTTCTAATGCATATACAGAGCTTTCATAACCAGTTTCTTCAGAAAAGCCACCGCTCATTTGAAACTGTAGAAAGCTTTGGTGTTGTTGGATTCTATTGAAATTTAATTAAACATTTTCCTGGATGAAAGGTAGCATCCACATGGCCATCATGCTACAAGAAGTATTGTTAATTTTAACTTGCAGATAATATAGTCACTTTTTCTTTTACCACCTATCTCTAGATATTTGAAATATTACACAAGATCACAGTCTCAATTTCGAAATTTCCGAAGTATTTTTTTAAAGAGTTGCTGACAATGTATAGGTTGCCAGTAAATGTTATTGGATCACTAGTATGTTCATTTCAGTCTAAATATTTTCCATAATTACTGGTTAGTTGAAAGTAACATTTTACTTACCAAAGTATATTTGAATTTCAAACATGGAAACAAGAGCAATATTAGGCGTTATGTGTATCCGTTTTAGAAATCAAGTGTATTTGTACTGAATTGCTGATCATAGTGAACAATCAGTCAATAGCACTCGCTCCCGTAGAATATAGTTTGAGACAAGTTGTGGGAGTGAAAGGAAAGAAATATCAAACAAAGCTTCAAAGATGATAAAATAATTAGAAAAACTATTTATGCAAACAATATAAAAAGTTTTGAAAAATAAGCTCTGACAATTAATGGTTTCCATTTTATGACGCCTGATTTTTGCCAGGCGTGAATTAGAGGCTAGTGTTTGGGCTGCGAATAGGAAGATCCACGGTTCGAGTCGCAACATGCCACTGACACGCTAAGCACGCTCTGCATTCGCAACTGCGAGAGCATTGTAACTGTAATAGTTAATTCCACTATTAGGTTAAAAGCAGCTGCAAAAAATGTCTATAATTGGGCTTACATAATGAATCATCCACTCTCTTTAACATTAAAACTGGTTGACTTTGCTGATTACATTGAATGTGATGGATGAAGAGAAGCTAGGGACCCCACATTTCTATAAAAATCAACTGGAATCAGGCCTCGCTAGCCTGACGTCATTGATGGAGTTGACGGCTCATTACCCTTGCACGCGCCCCGCTACAGAGCCAATAACAGTACCGAAACCGTAATCCAATAATACTGTTTGACTTCCGTTTAGCAAGACCGAGAGTGAATTGGGAGATGATCGACTTCTAAACGAAGAGTGCTCCAACGACATCAACCAATAGGAGGGTAACTCACGCCGTTAACCTCATTAAAGCTGATGTTTTTTTCTGCCTTTTATCGCTTAGCAACTCAAATAAGCTTCGTGGATCTAAAGCAAAGTAATCTGACAGGTTGAATAACCTATTATTTCCGAATGATTTGGACCACAATAAATTGGCTTACATAAACTTTATGACCTACTCTTATTGTATTAATGCGTTGTCTATGAGATTTTTGCGTAGTATTAATAGTGCCATATCTTAGCATATTTTCAGTAATAACATTGTTTATAACTTGATAAGGACAAAATATTCTTTAGATACTGGCACACATATATATATATATATTTCATATTGTATTGTCTCACTAAAAATCACTATTATTAGACGATATATTCAAAAATGTTAGGATTTTTTTAAATCATTTTGTTTTGTCAAGTGAGTCCTCTTGCGTCATCACATTAAATGTTGATAAAATGTTGAGATAAATAAATGGAAAACTGAATCAATTACTAATTTTCTACAAACAATTCGATTGCTATAACGTGATGTTATTGTCCTATTTGGTAGTAAAGCTTGAATGCTTCCTTACATATAAATGTATTTGTTTGTCAATCTACAGTTTTGTTGAAAGACAGCAGTCCAGATGATCAATAATAAAACCTCAACACGAGTTTTAAAATTATTTTGTATTGGCTGCATGGGGTGCTGAAGCGTTATCTGGCAAGAAAAAGTTCCCCATCTATGCGTTTATGACAGGAAGTAAGTTTTTAGATGGAACTACATCACATCATAACCAATTCACAGGGACCGTAAGATGTTGCTGCGCAGAGCCAGATAATTTACATGAAGCAGATCAGGACCTATTGGATGAATCGTAGCACCGTAACTAAGTCACATTGACCATAAGATGTTGTTGCGTGGAGCCAGACAGTTTTAATGAAGAGACATACGTTCATTCACAGATTGCAACCTTACGTCATAATTTTCCAGGACTCAACATTGTGTAATGGTGACACCTTAAAAATTTTGAAGGACATCTTAAGTTTCTTATCTTCTCTAGCACTGTGAAATGTGTAATAAAAGTGTTAAAGTTTATTTATGTGTAGCAATTTAAACAAGCATGCAAACTGGTTAACTTTTCTCGGATCTTCTTCCCTGTTCACTATGTTTTTTAAATTCGAACAGATATTAGAAGGTGCACACATAAAAGTAAACTTTGGATGAAATATAGGCATAAAAATAGCTGAAAAACATGTCTTTGCATATATATCTGTTCCGTATTTATGAAATGCTCGAGCTACGAACTTAAAGAAAGCCTCATTTACTGTAATACAAGATATGTAGGTATAACAGTATAAATACAAAAACTGAGGTTTTAGTTTGCATCTAATCAAACTTTTAACTCATACAAAGTTAAAATAGCAGAGTGGGTTGGAAAGCTAACCGTTTTGAAAAATCCCTTTTGCATAAAAAGCGTTTTGCTTAAAATTTCCTCTGAAAATTCTGCAGATAATAGAGACGTACATATACGAGATAAGAAAAAATACAGTGGAAGAATATTTCTCAAAATGTGGTCTTCAGATAACACTTTGTTAAAATGTTTTTAGATAAAATGTGGTCTTCAGACAGCACTTCGTTGAAATGTTTTTAGATAAAATGTGGTCTTCAGATAGCACTTTGTTGAAATGTTTTTAGATAAAACGTGGTCTTCAGATAGCACTTTGTTGAAATGTTTTTAGATAAAATGTGGTCTTCAGATAGCACTTTGTTGAAATGTTTTTAAATAAAACGTGGTCTTCAGATAGCACTTGGTTGGAATGTTTTCAGATAAAATGTGGTCTTTGGATAGCACTTTGTTGGAATGTTTTAGATAAAATGCAATGAAAATACACAGATGTGTATAATCAGATAAAGATTCGTTAGAAATATTGTTTTACAAGAAATTAATTGTTAATGTATCGTATCTCTTATAACAGTTTCAACAACACTTCATAGAGACGATAATTGGTTGTTTATTAATATGTTTAATCAACCCCAATTTACTTGAAATGGCCAATGTACCAACATCACATATCTGAGCTTCGGAGTATTTTATTTGGTATGCTTATAGGTTACTTACTACTGATACTGAATTTTATATTTTTATTTAGCCGTATCTGTGAACATTAGCACAAGACACTTATCTCTCGTCCGAAAATTTTGTTTTTAATCCCCCTGTAAATCCACGTTTCGTGGTATAATACTCTATCTTCCTCCAGGGAGTATCACTTTTAATCCACTGTAATTGTGATACAAACTTTAGCTATTGAAAGGATTAATTATGTTTCCCGAGGGCGTTGTGGTGCTGTTAGTGGACGCTTCCAGCTTGTGAAAAGCGGTGGCGAGGGAAGAGCTTCGGCGGAGAAGACTGGGCCCTACACGGTTGTAAACGCTTAGAACTTGATTACTTACGAACGACAGTAAAAATCTCAAAGGTAAGTTTCAACAACAGCTTGCCCATGAACCCTGCCTACTTGAAACTAACAATACCCTCGGGGAAAATCTGAGTATGCAACTATGTTAACGGAAACAAATATTATATGTAGAGAAGCAGCATTTGTGGGTACGTCATTGTTAGTTAATGACTGTACCACACATAAACACATCACGTTTAAAGGCAAGCATACACAGAAACATTAATATGACATGTAACATGCAAGTACTGAATTATTTACATTTTTACATTTTTTCATCTAAGTATCCTCAGAAAGTTTTATTTTAGACCACCAGAAAAAAGTTTGCACAGTGCAGAAAAAAAAAAAGAGATCTTTACCCGTAAGGCTTAACACTGATGATTTTGTAAAACAATATTGCATTGCCTAGGTATGATCAATGTTCTACTACTGTTTTGAAGAGGAATTTTACCATGCTCCTAATTTGGCATTCAGTCATATCATTACTGCTTAATATATTTAACAAAAATCATCAACGTAGATGTTTGTTTGTTTGTTTGTTTTTGAATTTCGCTAACTCTTGGGCTACTCTTTAGCAACGAAAGAGGAAATGACCGTCACATTATAATGGCTCCATAACAGAAAGGGGTAGCATGTTCGGTGAGAGGATTCGTACCTGCGACCCACATATTAGGAGTCGAATGCCCTAATCACCAGACCATGCTAGGCCTCAATTTTTGGCATTGATTGCATGTGTAATTTTTCTTGATTGTATGGATTTTTTTTGCTTCTTTGATATACGATGTTTAATTGAAAGCAATGCGCTTATAAGATGTGGAAGATAGCAGATGTTAAATCTAATGTTTGGTTGTAAGCATTTAGAGCTATGTCCTCTACACTGACTCGTAAAATTGAATTGAAATTGTTTTACGACTAGAGAATTAACTACTTAAATAAATATCCTTTTCTAAACAAAATACAAGACACTTGACTACATTTAACAATGAAATTTGTTAGAACATTAAACGCATTTCTTCCAGAAATGTTATTAGCAGAGTAAATTTCTCTACTAATTAGCAAGCAAAAGCTATGAAGCACCGAAATTAGCTAGAGACACGATTAGCGACTCCAGTCAAGTTAGAAGGTGGAGAAATAGTGTCGTGACTCTATATACAGGGTTAATTTTTTGGCTAAATCTGAGGTATTGTCACTGTTCCAAATGCTGAAATGCCAGTATCTAAACACATTCAGAAAAGCAGCGTCATATTTGTTTCAGATTAATTGAAATAAGTTTTGTTTGTTTGTTTGTTTGTTTTTGAATTTCGCGCAAAGCTACACGAGGGCTATCTGCGTTAGCCGTCCCTAATTTAGCAGTGTAAGACTAGAGGGAAGGCAGCTAGTCATCATCACACACCGCCAACTCTTGGGCTACTCTGTTACTAACGAATAGTGGGATTGACCTTAACTTATAACGCCCCCACGGCTGAAGGGGCGAGCATGTTTGGCGGGACGGAGATTCGAACCCGCAACCCTCAGATTGCGAGTCGAGCGCCCTAACCACCTGGCCATGCCAGGCTCATCAACGTAGAAATGCATAAAAGTACGCATGTAAAATGCATAACAAATATGTTTATTTGTTTATTCAATTTCGCACAAAACTACGCGAGGGCTATCTGTGATAGTTGTCCCTAAATTTGAAATGATATATTAGAGGGATGACAGAAGGTTAACATCCTCTAACGCCAACTCATGGATTACTCTTAAAAGCTGAATGGCGGCATTTGGACATTACTTCTATGACGCGTCAGTGGCCGCAAAGGGAGGAAAGTTTTTCTTGTTGTTTTTTTATTTTGGCAGTAATAAACTCAGATCTACAGACCGGCTGGTGACGATTGGACCATACTTAACCAAAAAAATGTGAGAGATGTGTGACGGATTTATTATTATATATTTATTTCTAATATCAGCGTTTGTTTAGATTAAATTCATGTTTAGAAACATACATAGCTTATACTGTTAAATATTTATTGCGAAACTTCTGCCTATTGTCCAAAGTTGTAGAAGATTCTCGAGAGTAAGAATCAACAATATATGTATGTACGTAAACGCTTAAATGTCGTTTTGTATTTTCTGGTTTTATCTGATTTTCTAGAAAGCGTTCCCACGCCTATAAATATAACAAACGCGACGCGCCAAAACATAGTATCTAATATTGATTTGCCATAGTTGTGTGTTATAAAATTCGGAAGCTATACTTTGATTGCTATAACACTTATTAATCTAGAAATTAATTTACAAAATTCGAACATTACAAATCATTTAACTTACATAACGTCACGGCGGAAAACTCGGCGTGTGTGACTGGTAAATAACGAAGGACAAAGCTAGCTAGCTCCCTGTTAAGTGAATTATACCTACATCAACTCGTAATTAACTCGCTCATCGTGAACCCTCGATAAGATATCAAAAAGAAGTTCCAGACTAGAAAGAAGACTTTATATTGCTTGTAAGTTTGTGAAACTTTTGTATATAAATCATTATGTGGAATAACTGTTATTGTAAC
>NW_013666240.1:66369-75990 GCF_000517525.1 Limulus polyphemus
GGCAAATATCATAATTAGAGATATATCGGGATACATTTAAATACTAAATCCAAAGTACAATTTAACTACTTAGATTTAAATTATCAGTTAACTCAATTTCAGACCATTTGAAATTCTAATACGTAACAGATGTTGGAGCATAATTTTGTAATTCTGTACAATCAGTGCGTAAACAAAATCTCTAACACAATAAGTTATTCAAAAACCAGAAAATTTCCACTTGAGGTACTGGACATGATTTGTATAACAAAACGATTGATGTGCTAACTATATAGACCATCTTTCTATTTGTCTTAAGTTGAAATATTTGTTTGTTTGTTTTTCAAAGTAAGTAACTTTGTTCAAGTGACTTAATAAGAAAAAGAAAATAGTCATTACCCTGGGCAACAACAACAAATTCTCCGCTACTAGAAAAAATGAAACTGGGGGGGGGGGAGAGTGCTACTTTAACAGACAGCAAATTAGATAATTTAATAAATAACGTGAAACAAGATAAAATGTTAGAGTAAACAATCCTCATTTCTTGAAGAAGTCATTGTTTGTGGCAAGTTTATGGTTGATTTATGATACAGACGCCAAGCCACATCTTATAAATGTATACACGTTACCATTTTTTTGATAACACTGGGCAACACAAAATATTTTATCTTTGCTGCTAAAAAAAACACCTGTTTATGAGTAATTTGATGATGCTGATTCTAAAAATCACGTTGAAAATTACTGATCGCATCTAATTTTTGAGTTATGACAGATTTATTCAAATTATTGTTACATATCGTGAAAATAACAACTTTTTCTTTTTAAGAATGTATAATCTGCATGCTTTCATAAGTGTATTTCATGTTCACAACATGAACAATAGGAATCAATGGCTTAATGTTCCCATTGTGCAAAAGTACATCTTTCAGACAAACTTTAGATGAGTCGATAAAAAGTCTCCATTGACTGCATGGTATTTCACATAGTGCTGATAAAATATTGAAACATTACAATAACTCAAAATCCAGAGAAGATGGACAAATTCTGACTACATTTTTGAAATCAGCACTATCAAATTACCCCAAATTATTTCAGTTTTGTCCAGTTGTAATTTTTTGTTCTCCAATGTTATTAAAGTTAATTAGATTTTATTTATTACAATAAGATATTGCCTCGTTGATGAGCTTATATCACCAGAAAATAATCATTATGTATCAATTTCTTTTAACAAAGACAGGTAACTGATTATCGATGGTCTTCATTTTCCAATAATTAAAATATAATCAATAAAATAAAGATAAGAGTCTTTGGTGTTTATGTTCAATTAATGTATTCTTTTAGCTTATATCACAGCACAGGTTTTATCATAAACTTCTATAACCTGTATATTTCGTGGGTAATAAATCACTTGAAGAGACATCTACAGATTGGGTAACTAAGAAATTATAAAATCTGTTTTACATTTAGATGTACTCTAGAACCATCTCAATTTCAAGATGGTCATAGCCTAATTGTTAAAGTACTCGGACTATGACTTTGCGGTATCATGGTTCGTGTCCCTTTGTGGCAAAAATGAGATCCACACTTTAGGTTTGTTTGTAATTAAGCACAAAGCTACACAATAGGCTATATGTGCTCTGCTTCCCACGGGTATCGAACTCTGGTTTCTAGCGTTGTAATTCTGCAGACATACCACTGTGCCACTGAGGGGGGCTCCACACTTTGGGACCGTGGGTAATCTTATAATGTCAATGGTTAAATCATGTTATTCGTCTAGACTCTAGACAAACGCATCCCAAGAGTCTACGGTGGATGTTGTTGGCTAGCTTTATTTTCCTCCTATGAGCTTCAAATTAGGAATGACTATGTGTATTTAGTCCTTGTGTAGCTTTGCACGAAAATTCAAAACAACTTTTAGGTTCAACGTCCAGTGCTGGAGTTTTTTGTTTTGTTTTTTTTTACTTATCGGCCTTTTCATTTACAAAGAAGAATCATATCAGAACCTCTACTGGTAACTATTATGGCTCTATTTGAACTACCGAAGAAACATGTGACAAATGCGAGCCTTTGTTGAAACCAATAACCCCATGGTCACCCCTTTCGTGTTTGAATGAATGTGCTTTTAGTTTTTCGTTGTTTTAACTAATATATAATTAATCAGCTCAAGAATGAAATACATCTTATAAGTTGACTTGCTTTGACTTTATATTTTACCAAAATTCTTATTTCTATTAGGTACTACTTAGTCATTTAAGCCTAATTTACGACTGACTAAGTTTGACTGTCGACAAAACAAATATATCACTTTATATTTTTATCTCAGTTTGTTGAAAACATGAAAGATATATGTGGACGAAAAATGTATTTTTTTCCTTGACACATAGTGCCGCATATCGTTATAATTTAGTGTTTTTTTTAAATTTTGGTATTATTATAATTAATTTTCATTTTAGCTCAAAGACATTCACTCACATAATGTTGCACTTTCTTCTAGAAGATTTCCCAAGTCGCTCGATCCATTTTTTACCTATAATTATATTTAAAACGGTGTATTCTGAATTCAGAAAATTAAACGGCCTTTACATGCCTTCATACATTTCACACAAATACCCAGACTGTTTTTGTTGTTTTTACTATAAGTATGGAATAAATGAACTTGATTTATCTGTACATAAACCTGTTGTCATGTGAGATAATTATATACTAAAATAATTTGTCATTGTTTCCAAGATTTCCCTGGCAAAATTTATACAAAAAAATTGAGGATGTTGCTAAATTATTAATAATACAAACATCTGTTCTTTTAAATGATGAAAGAAGAAACATAGAGAATTCTTATCTTTTTTTATTAAAACTTTGAAAAACAGTTATTGTGCTGCTTTTCAAAATGTGATATTTTTACCTTTGTTTTAATACCTTTTGTTGCCATCAAAATATTGTTGACAGTGTATATTAAAACCAGGAAAACTCATATCACATCCGAAGTTTAAAATATAAAATATAATTCTATAAATACAATTTGCTTTCAAAACATGTTCTTAATTCTTTCTATTACAGAGAGCAAATTACTATTATTTGTAAATAAGTAAAAACCGTATTGTTTTGTAGCGGGAAATCGTAGCGAAGACATTGTCTTATTGAAGGCCAACAATTTATACACACATAGATTGGCAGGATGTTATAGAGAGAGGTATGGTTGAATATAAAGTAAAATTCCAAGCAAGAATCAAAATCCAGCTAAAATTCAAAATGGCGGAATTCGGTATTGCTGTTTTTTATATATAGACAATCCGAAATGGAGGAAGACGAGGATCTACTTATAGCATTATGCTGTTCCTTAGACCAAGTGTGATTTGTTATTTGCTATCTTGCATGGTTAGCATTATGCAGTTCCTTAGACCAAGTCTGAGTTTGTTACTTGCTATCTTGTACGGGTAGCATTGTGCAGTTCCTTAGACTAAGTCTGATTTTGTTACTTGCTATCTTGTACGGGTAGCATTATGCAGTTCCTTAGACCAAGTCTGATTTTGTTACTTGTTGTCCTGTACGAGAGCAAAACGAAGGTCCCGTATATAAACCTCGTATACTATTTCATGGTAACTGATGATACAGAGTTGACAAGTTAATAAGCTACCCTATTCATTCTACGTCCTCGATATAAACACGTATTTAGGTTCGTGAAGCCTTCTAGATTAGATGAAGCTCCAGGCAGATTTCAACTATCAAAACAGCTTGTTGACAGTAATGACCACCTGAGGAACCTAAGCATCCAGAGTTTCTAATTACTGATAGGATGGGAAACACGCGAGTCCAGGAAGGAAATTCCTGTCCAAAATAAAGCACATGACATGATCGAAGAGCCTATTATATAATATTAGGTAGTAAGACATCAGTGGCTGAGGTTTGGACAATACTCTAACACTCATGCATCTGTCTCTTTGATAAACATTAATAGTAACGATCCAAGTGAAAACAACCTGTACTGACTCTTTCGTGGCTCACTTCTGGAGTTTTGGTATCAAGCTAAATAACAGGCTCATTACAGACAGAGGATGTCAGGATATGTAGGTAGATAATTGGTAATTCTTCTCCATCGATAAGGCTTAGAAAGGATATCACAATTTTCTAAGCATTCACTTTAAACTTTTACCTTACCAACGTATTCAATATAAGGTTTTCGTTTAAGAATAAATAACCTGAGGGAGGAAGGATTTCAACAACTGAGAAAGAACGACCTTAAAAAAAAAGTTAAAATTAATGTCCACAACAATTAGCTATTGTGATTGCTGTTTAAAGTTAACTAGCATAAAATATTGTGCTCCATGTACCAATTAAGCTCCTACATTATCTTCAATTACTTCTACTACTATCCTAGGAGGTTCTTACCCGAAACAAAAATCCGTTAGGACCACCCGTGGTATCAGAGAACGTGTGCCAAGTTTGGTCCCGTTAGTTTGTGAGTGGGTTAAAAACAGTTTAAAAATGGTGCCCCGAGATTCCGAGGTGGGCCATAAGCACCAAAATTGATACCAGATTCGACTTCAACGACCATGTGACAGTCGTGATGCCTGGGTGACCTTTGGGGCGCGTTTTAGTCTCCTCTGATATCCGAAATAAACAAGGGCAAAAGGCTACGCCATATAGATAACGAGACTCCCTGAATCACTTTGAGTCCGCTTGCGAAATTTTCTAAAAAGTAGGTTCCTCGTCAGCAAATTAATATACTGCATATCCATAAGAATTTTAAGTTATCAAAGCATGAAAGTGTTTTTACAATATTCGACACATATTTTTGTCATAAGAACAAGCGTACCAAAAACTAACAACTAAGAAAAGAACAAAGATTTGAAATCTTGAAGAGTATTTAGACCAATATGTGCAGAGCAAAATCGAAATTATGCAAACTAGCTGCAAATTTTCCAGATAATATTTCCTTTAATCCATTTCACCAAAAGTAAGGAAATTTAAAATAATTTCTGATAGTCCTGTAATCTGATGGTTATGAAATACCATAGAATAAACGTAGCCCTGGTTGTAACTTGATTAACCTACGTTAGACTATTAATTCTGATGTCATGTTAATTTGTTCCCTCACAGCAGTTTATATTGATATGAGTGAGTCTAGTTATCTAGCGACTGGAAAGTTAAATCTTCGTGGGAAGATTTGAACTTTAATTTTTTGGTTATCCCAATATTTTCTCTAAGCAAAATATTTCACAAAAGCCTGCCAATTGTGAGAAACTTATCATGGGAAGTAATTTTGTTCCACAAAATGCTATAAAATGTTCACCTAAGAAAAAAAAGTTATTGTTGCCATAAAGTACTCTTTTATTTCACTAAAATGTTGTAGAATTAACTAACAAAAATGAATTATTTCTATATGACTATGCAAGTCGAGAACGTGTAATTGTTTTCATTATTGTTGTATAACACTAGTTTGGTCTGTTCATGAAAATCTGTTCTACATAAGGAACTTTTCTATACGCTTAGTGCTGTAGTGGTAAAAAAAATAAATAAATATGCAAATTATTATTTTTCGTGGTTGGAGTATAGATAGAGCAGTAGTAAAGTAATTAACAAGGGTTAAAAGAGAAATGCATCTTAGGCTAACTCATGTTTATCCTCGACTAGACTACTGTATGAAAACTGATCTAAATTCCTAATAGTAAGGAAGGTATTTTCAGGCTTCCTTGTCGAATGCTTTTAAATGTTGATGTTTTTCAAAATAAACTACTATCGCTGTCTGAAAACGTTCCTAAATTTGAATACTGACCAAATTGATAGCAGCCGGTCAGCATCACTCAACCACCCACCATCTACTCGAAGGGATCGACTGTCACTCTTACAACACACCAGAGCTTCAAGTACGGGTAATATTTTGTGGTATTGCATGGATTCGAACCTGTCTCTTCAACTCCGAAACTCAGAGTTCTACTATAAGGGCCGACACATGCCCTCGGAATAAATGCGATGTTCAGTTAATGTCGAAAGAATTTCATTTCGAAACCGAAATACACTGAAAACAAACGAACTTAGCTTGATGTTTCTGATAATTGCTTAGGGGTCTCATAAAAATACTCAAAAGATGTGATAAATATATAACACTAAATTGTTTTAAAAGTAATGACGTTCTAAAGTTCCTGAAGCTTTCAAGTAATGTCTAATTAAAATTGTTCACTTTTTCTCAGTCAAGCGGTTTCCATGACGAAGAATGTGGTTCCATAACTTGAGTGATGATATTAATAAGCAACTACAATCTGCTCATTATTTTGTGTAGCGATATACTGGATATAATATAGATGGGAAAAACGTAGCATTAAGAAAGCGAGTATTGTGATAGCTGTCAAACGTGAAGGTAGTTCATGATATAGTTCATTTGTCGTTTATCTCCGCTAGCCATCTGTACACAACAGAAAGACAATGGAATAATGAAGGTCATGTGATAAAAACATTTATTAATTTATATTTGTTATTTGAAATAGTGTGATGTAAATGATAAATACCTTCCAATTCTATTTCTTCAAATTGATATTTCCAAAACAAAAACGAAAAATTGATAATAAGCAATTATTATGGGCTTAAAACATAGACACAGCCCACGTCTCCCATATACTATAAGGAGACAATTACAAGATGTCCTAAGGACACTGACAGTTTTTATCTTTATAGTGTGTGCTTTGAAATCTTTATAGCACGTGTAAAGTTTGGTAGTTGGTTCCAAATCGAGTTTCTTTCGATATTAGCTTTCATACATTTGTATTTTTATCATAGATTTAGAGTTCAAAAGAATGGATTTTCACACACCGTAAACGTTTTTCAAAAAGTCCTGGATTGATGATGATGAAATAATAATATACGTCAAAATCAACAAAAGTGTACAAGAAAATAAAGATTTCGTTAAATTCATCGCATGTTTTAATTTAATCTTTTTTCAACTAAATGTTATTTGATACTCGATTATTTGTGGACATTTGTGAATTACTTTTCTTAGTCAAGAATACCATTGGCGAAAGATAAGAGAACTTATAGTACTGTGATGAAGATCTGATCTGAGTAAAAGCATGAAGATATAGATTGTCTGCTTGGGAGTTTTCATTGGTAACATATATATATATATATCTATTATTTAGACTTTCCTTTATTCAAAGTGCGAGACTTTGGGAAGTCTTTAAGGACTCCAAAGCCAAAAGAGCTTCCAGTATTCTCCATTCCACTGGATGCATATTTTTTGATGAAGAGAAAACTGGTAGAGGTAGGAATGGATAGAGAAGAGCTATGTAGCCTTCTTAACCTGTAGGAGTTGGTGATATAACAACTGCTCTTTGGTAAGGTAGAAAATGATGAACAGTATTGGGACTGGTTATGAACCAATTACTAGAATATCACTCTCTCGGCTTGAGAAAAACCCAGACGTTCTTGTGCTCGTCCATTGAGTGAAATCTATCGACACATATCAAGAGAGAACTACCAGTCATGTGGTTATGCCAAAAGGACAAGAAACTGAGGTTTCTTTGCAGACTGAGAGATTGGTTTGAAGACAATTTTGGAGTGATTTATAGGTGTAAACTTCTCTTTAACTTGCGACCATGAGAAAGGAGCTGATCCATACAAGTACACACACACATATTGTATTTTTGGTACTTTAAGTTTAATTAAGTTTCATGTCATTGTATCGAGCCTGTTTGCTATTCCTACATTTAAACTCAGCCGGTATTAATTCAGCATTGTTCTGCGATAACCGTATCTTGTCGAACCACTTTTTAAGCGGACTTATCCAGGAAAGTCCTATAGTATAATCAGTTTCACTTCAGAATGCCACAGAGAACTTAGAAGATTTGTTGTCGATACTGGTTTATTGCAAACTTTGTTGTTTAATTAATGTGCATTGCCCTTCACCTGAACTCTTTGGGCGTAGAAGTTTAATGACACTCTTTTCTTGGAAATGGTATTTTAGACAGCGAGAAGGACGTATAATCTGGAGGGAGAGTCAGTCACGAATGAGAACTGGTCATTTGAGAAAGTAGTTATGATTAGGACGATGGACGTATGGCACTAGTGAGAAGGTCCGCGACTGCAATTTCATCACAGCCAATGACTCAGGGGCAACTATCAGTGTATGGTACACCCATATCGTCGGTCAATAAGATTCTTTTATTAAGAGTCGACATGGCGCGAGAGTGATACAGTCTGAGGGTCGCCATGGATTTGTGGCGTCTAGTGAGTCCAAGACCATTTGGTGGGGGGAATCTTTACATGGCTCTCCCAGATCAATGCAACCAGAGAACAGCCTCAAAACTGATCGCAATACCACGAAGATAGACACCATCCGCCAACCAAAGCACTTTCGCCAATAGGTAAGACGGGGAGTGGTGAGCCTCCCCAAGCTGGGAAGTATACTGCCGACGTAACTGTAACCCACGGGAGGTTTGGGGTCCGACTAAACTCAGAAGCGAACTGCTGTATGCATCTCATTGCTCTGTCCCCCAAATTCAGTAACCCTCTACTATTATGAACACAAGGGCATCTGAATAGATGAACTTCACGATAAGATGAAAATCGAGAGGTCGATAGAAAGATTGTTTGGTTGTATCCGTGAGCAAGTCTGAATAAATTTCTCCTCCGACGTTTAGTGGCAAAGTCAATGAAGTTCTGGACCACTATTTTGATCATTTCAAGCAGGTCACTATCTGAAATGAACACATTCAGGGAAGAGGGTGTAATGCATGATGCTGTACCTGTATTATCTTGACTCATTCAAGCATGAAAGTACTTGTCTGTCTGTTCACGCAAGCCAGATGAGGAAACGCAGGATTTAGAGGTGAGACACAATTCCAAAATCGGCCGAACCGTCGAATATGGTTTCTAATTGAAAAACCCACGACCGAAAAGGAAGTTGCATCGCTTGCTTTAAAAGTGCCTATGTGATCTTCCGAACAAAGATCACCACACAACAAAATCTATCCAATATACAAGACAACTACGTCACTCCGGTAGTCGAAAAATTGCTGTACTGAAAGAAGATAGCGATCCTTGCTTTCCAAGCTATTAAACGATGTTATTGTCTACATTCATGGAGTATTTATTGAGTAAATGCCCGAGCAGTAACAGAGAAGGTAACGTATTATTGGACAAACATGTATGAGTTATTCTGGTCTGTATAAGTTATTTTGAGCACTTGTTCGTCAAAACACACACATACACACACCTGTTTTATATAAAAGGGTGTGATTTTGGTATAATATTTTTCGAAACAAATCAACGCTTTTTTCAGACAATTTCTCTATATTTGGTGTAGATTCATGCCTCGTCACGTGCCAGAAGTTATAGAGCGTCAAATTGTTAGACTGTCCAGAAATGATATGAATCATACGGATGTTGCAAGAACAGTAGGACACCCCAGTGTACTTTATCAAGAATCCTTAAATATCATCGGACTACAGGGAACGCTATTCCAGAAAAGTCTATTGGTAGACACCAAAAAACTACTGTCGAGATGGCCGTGTTTTGATCAAGTTAACATGTCAAGGTCGAAAGAAGTCCTTCAACACCTTACGATAGGAATAGGATGAACACTTTCATTCTAGGATATCCAGAAGATTTGTTTGTTTGTTTGTTTGTTTCGAATTTCGCGCAAAGCTACAT
>NW_013666240.1:76202-103106 GCF_000517525.1 Limulus polyphemus
AACCCGCGACCCTCAGATTGCGAGTCGAGTGCCCTAACCACCTGGCCATGCCGGGCCTATCCAGAAGAACGGTGGTTAGGAGTCTGACTAAAGAAGGTTATTTTGCCAATCGATATTAACTAGAATTCACCGCCGCCACCGTGTTACTTGGGCATGACAGCATGCGAACTTACAGTTACGACACTGGCGACATGTCATCTTTTCAGATCAGTCCGATTTTCGGTTTTTTAAAGCAGATGGTAATATTCGTGTTCGTCGTTTACCTGGAAAAAGAGATGAGGGAAGACTGTCTTTCTCGCAGGGAACACACACAGGTGATGATGGTGCAGTATATGTTTGGGCAGCTATTCATCATGGTGGAAAAACTGCTCTTAATATCCTCCAGGGAAACGTCAATGGCGCCTACTACAGGCATCACATAGAAACGATACTTCTGTCATATGCTATGGCAAGATTTGGCAATAACTTTGTGTTCCAGGATGACAATGCTACTGCCCACAGTGCGCATGTTGTACAGGAGGACTTTACAAGATTTCCATAGCCAGTAGAGTCTCCAGATTGTTATTCCAATGAGAATTGCTGGGCAGTAATGAGTAAAATTGAAAATTGCTAACCACGACCCTAAACCAGTTACTGTAGCTGAGTTTCAATGCCTTCTAGTGACAAATTGGGTTGAAATCACGGTGGATTACATCGATAACCTCATCGACAGCATGCCACGTCGCCTTGCGGAGATTATTAGAGAACAAGGAGAATCAACCAAGTACTGATATAAGTTATAGACGCTATTTATAATAATTTTATGTTGTATTTTGTCATTATGTATGTTTTGGTATGGTTTTGTTGTGAAAGGAGAAATAATGAATTACACATCTTTCTACGTGTGTGTGATAAAATTGTTTGCTGTTCTAATAAATCGTTCATGATGTCCATAGAATCTGTCTCGTTATACAAATTACATATGTAGTTGTTTAATATAACATGCAATTCTCAGTTTGACAGCAATAGGTGTATTTGTATTCCATCTTAATAATAATGATGTTATTTGTTACAAAATATGCAAACATTTTGGCCAATACTCTATTACATTTTATGTTTTTTACTTGATTATCTAAGTAAGATGATCATTCGTTTGAGTATTAATAAGTGAAAAGAAGTAGCGTTCCTTACTTTCTGGTATATCAGGTAATTTCATGATGTCAGAAAAACACGTAGGTTCAAGAAGTCTTGATACAATATGATAAAAAACCTATAGCCCGAGCGCTAATGATATTCAGCAGAATGTATGAAATAAACTTCACAACTACTACTAGAGTAACATAGTTAGAGCGGCTGGTGCCAGTAGATGTAATGATCAATACATCAACATTTTGCACAACTGAAGATGATAGTTTGGTGTTCGAAAACAGTCGAAAAGGAGTAAAAACTTACTTTTCAAGCTACCGAGAGATTACCTCTGAAGTAAAATGTTCAACGTTTTTCGAAGTTCACTCTTATAATTTAGCAGGGTATCTAGAGCTTTACGGAGCATAACACTAGAATCTTTGCTATGTTCTATATTTTTATTATTTGAAGATAGAAGAATTTCTCCATACGGGCTTATGTTTTTGTTTATGTATGTTTTAAATACACTACAGAAATAGCGCGAATATTTTTTCTCGACTTTCGAGAATTTTAGCTGAAAAACTTTAGTTCAACTGAGTTTGGTCTGAGATGCTTATTTCGAAAAGGAAAACATTCGAGCTTCACAGCCGTGCCTGACTCAGACTTCTGTTACCAAATGAGTTAAGCTGTGAGCCTAAAGCCTTTTCTATTGGGAAAGCTATTAGTGTATGGGATCGCATGTGTAAAAGTACATTAGGTCGCATATCATAAAGGGGTCACTTGCAGTATAAACACTATTCTTAATCTGAATTCTAAGACTTTGCGATATGAGCGAACCTGTGAGCATTGTTAGTATTGTTAACAATGTTAGTATTGTTAACCTGTGAGAATTGGCCTGTGTAGTGTTATTTGAAGATATATGATACTTTCATTGGTTTTCAAACGAGACCCAAACCATTACAACTTTTGTATGTGATCCTGTGTGCTAACTTATTAATCAGAAATTGAAAACCATTATAACTTTGTATGTGATCCTGTGTGCTACCTTCTTAACCAGACTGAAAACCATTACAACTTTTGTATGTGATTCTGTGTGCTAAATTATTAATCAGAAATTGAAAACCTTTATAACTTTGTATGTGATCCTGTGTGCTACCTTCTTAATCAGACTGAAAACCATTACAACTTTTGTATGCGATCCTGTGTGCTACCTTCTTAATCAGATTGAAAACTATTACAACTTTTGTATGTGATCGTGTGTGCTAACTTCTTAATCAGATTGAAAACCATTACAACTTTTGTATGCGATCCTGTGTGCTAACTTCTTAATCAGATTGAAAACCATTACAACTTTTGTATGTGATCCTGTGTGCTAACTTCTTAATCAGATTGAAAACCATTACAACTTTTGTATGTGATCCTGTGTGCTAACTTCTTAATCAGAATTTATATTTTCATTAATATTCAAGGGAGGTTTAAATTTTGACATTGAAATTTTCGGAAGGTTCATAAAAAAAGGTTCAAGTAAATCTGAGATTCACGCCGCCTTTCAGAGATAACACAATTTTACCTGTGGTAAAAATAAAACCTGTAGTAAGAATAGTGTGGTATTTTTGATTGCTTGTAATCGAAATACTTGAGTTGGTGAAATTAGTGGTGGTAGATGAAATTCATGACCATTATTTTAAACGTCATGACAAATATGAATTTGGTATGCCCAGCGTTTTATTTGGTTGTGATAGAATATTTTCAGTTATGCAGATAGAAAATATTTAAAGAAACACATATTTTCTGAATATTTTTTTAACGTTGTTTCAGTACAAAGGGCAGTCGTGATGCATAAAATTGCAGGCGTGAGAGTATTAAGAGAGCACCCTTTGGTGAAACTTTTAACTAAGAGAAAATCCCCAAGCTACGACGACGGAGAGGCTGTTGTTTCTCACGATAAAAACAAAACAAAAACCAGTGAGAATTAGTGTTACCTGATCCGATTCAGTGCACGTGAGCAGGATCCAGATTTCCGAGAACATGCTGTCCTTTGCTACTGGAATAGCAAGAGTGGCAATAGTGATTGTTGAGTTTTGGTCAAGCAGGTATACACATTATTTCGGATGATGCACATGTGAACACCGTAGAAGTATTTCTTGACCAATGGTCTCATGGTTTATTCGGCTTCTAAAGGTAGTTTTAGGAGCGAGTAATGGTTGTAACCAGTAAGGTTATGAAGCTACTTCAACCTGCATGCTTCACTGAACTTTTGACCTAATAAATTTTACTGACCTGATACTCTTACTCTAGACCTTTGGTACTTAAGGTCAAATTCTTCTTTAACTACTACATAAGATATCATTCTTTTGGTCTGAGAAAATACCAGAGGTCCGTCTCCCGGTCCATTGGGTGAAATCAGTCGACGAATATCGAGAAAGAGCGACTAGTCACGTCATGACGCAATCGGGACAAATAAATAAAGGTTTCTTTGCTGAATGGGAGATTGGTTTCAAACAGTCCTGGGATAATTCTAAAAGTGTAGACTTCTACTTAATTTGTCATTGTGAAAATTTATTGTGCTCATACTGTGTTGTCTATTATACGTATAATGAAGTTTCTTGTCATTGTGTATTACACATTGTATTCAGCTTATTTGTCATTCATAAACTTTGAATCAGTAAGTATCTGTTCAAAATTGTTCTGAGATAACCTTATCTTGCTGAACCTCTTGTTAAGCATTTTTATCCAGGGAAGCTTTACAAGATAATCAGTTTCACCTGACAATACCACAATCCCACCGAACACCTCGATAGGACTTAGATGTGTATCTGAGATACCTATCATCATAGGAGAAATAAAGCTTTAAAATATAATCAGTTTCACCTGACAAAACCACAATCCCACCGAACACCTCGATAGGACTTAGATGTGTATCTGAGATACTATCGTCATAGGAGAAATAAAGTTTTAAAATATACGTCAATCTATAATCTGTTGAGTGATAGGTTAGACTAATATTTTGACTCTAATAAAAGCAAGTACACAATCAGGCTTGCACTTGTAACTTCAAGTATGTCGTGTGATGATGGGGACAGACTGTAACTGTTGTTACAGTCAGACTACTATAGTACATAGTTTTTTGAAGTTGTACTCATCAGAATAGATCGAAAACTTCGTCGCCGTAAACGTTACTAGGAGTCGTGGTTCAGCCAGTGTGTCTCGCCACTAGGCAGGAGTTCTTTGAGACTGCTAATGCTGCTGTAACATGGCAAGATAGTACCACTTATGAAATAAATCTTCCCGAATAGTAAATAGTACAGAATTATTTGTATTTTTCAATAGTTAAAAGTTGAAATGGTAGGTAGTCAAGTTCCTCACATGGAATAACGAAAAACGATATGTGTCATTAAAAATACAAATTACAACGCTATGAAGAAACCTATTAATGATACATTATTCGGCAATGCATGGGTGTTTCATTTGGTAGAGCTAGCTGCCGGTCTATTATAACACTACTTATGTATGTGTTATGTCATGCGTAGACAGACGAGACTAGATAGCAACAAAATAAGTAAAATTAAAAACAGTGGCAGAACACCTGGAGCACTTTATTAACTATAGCAGTGTTATAAGTTGTCACTGGAACATATATTTCACTACTGATCTCATCTTAAGGAAGTAAAATTCAAAGGTGGGCTTATGCCAAGGTTAAACACTGATGTAGTATCTTACGCTTGTCAGACCATTATAGAAAAGAAAAATGACCAGTTCTTACACAAGAGTAGATTTCAGTGACCACTCTCACTCCGGACCATTGGTACTTAAAGTCAAATTTTCCTTTTGCTATTATATAGGATATCACTGTCTTTGTCTGAGAAAATACCAGCGCGTGTGATACAATATATCTTATATCATAGCTGAGTGGTTGGGCATCAATTTACTCTTTACGTGCATAGCTCTGACTCTATTGCAATAACTTTGTTTGATATTTTCACAGGAATTCAATTGTGTGTACCATTCACGTATATAACTTAAACTTTCCAATGTATATGGTAATATTTATTTCGAGGAATACTAAGTTAACACCTTGATTTGTCATTTACAATTGACTTTAGCGGTAGCTTTTCTATAGCCAATGCTTGTTCTAGTAAGTTAGCATTCAAGGTAAAACCATTAGTGATGTATACTTCATAAACAATTTTCTGTTTTTGAAATGTTGGCCTGGCATGGCCTGGTGGCTAGAGCGCTCGAATCGCAATTTGTGTGTTGGAATCCCCGTCACCGAACATGTTCGCCCTTTCATTCGTGGGGGCGTTTTAATGTGAAGGTCAATCCCATTATTCGTTGGTAAAAGAGTAGCCCAAGAGTTGGTGGTGGGTGGTGTTGACTAGCTGCCTTCCCTCAGTCTTTTCACGTCAAGGGTGAAAATGTATCAGACACATTCCGTGCTACCTTATGTAGTTGGTTAACATTTGCATTTGTCAGAAATATTATTCTGAAAACAGGTGAATATCCTTTACCAAAGCTTTTACGTCCAACCCTAAACAAGTAAGAGATAAAGAAGTTACGATAAAAGAAAGAAAATGTATTCTGGTTCATTTACAAGTTAATTAATTACGTGAACCGTGTTCACATGTAATTTACGTGTATTATTTTTAACATACTATTAGCAATTAAAAGACCACATCTACGTCCTTCAAACTGTATCTCGTTTTTTTGTAAAATATCACAACTAATTATAAGACTAACGTTCAAAAGTGTCTAGGATGATTTTGATTGTACATTATCGTCCTGTGGAAATAATCGTATATATGTTTCCTTTTTCAAATATAAAAATTGCTCATTTGATACAGAAATAAAATTGTATTGTTTCTCTCTATATATAAGTATTATTATTATTATTATTATTATTAGCATTGTTGTTTATGTTGTTACAATGCATTTGTAACCTACTCTGGTCAACAGCTACTGCGATTGTATTCGTTGTGATCATTATCATCCTGCACTTATACTGATTTAAACGAAAGCTCTGAACATAAAACAATTTTTTAAATGTATAGTGATTTGATGGAACGTGATGTAAGGGTAAAAAAATTGAATCTGAAAAATTAAACGAGACCTCAAAAACTTAAAAACGAGAAAGAAAAAGATGCCAAGTTCATAGTTCGTAGTATTATAATGGTGTGCATGCGAGTTATTAAAAACATACATAGTTCGTAGTATTATAATTGTGTGTGTGAGATTTATTAAAAACATACATAGTTCGTAGTATTATAATGGTGTGTGTGAGAGTTATTAAAAACATACATAGATCGTAATATTATAATAGTGTGTGTGTGTGAGTTATTAAAAACATACATAGTTCGTAGTATTATAATGGTGTGTGTGAGAGTTATTAAAAACATACATAGATCGTAATATTATAATGGTGTGTGTGTGTGAGAGAGTTATGAAAAACATACATAGTTCGTAATATTATAATGGTGTTGTGTATGTGAGTTAATAAAAACATATACTTCTTCTATCTAAACAGAAAGAATGCGGCAAAAAAGCTATATAAGTTCTCCTATGGGTTATCCTTGACATGATGACTCAGCAAAACCGTGGATAAAAACCTTAGAACAACAGCCGTCAACTTATAATTGGAACATAATAACGAAGACCTAGTGCTCATTCATTGATAAATACCGGATATCACCCAAACTTATTACACGTTTGCAGTAACTCAACGTCTTAAGTTACATAAATAACTCTTACAGGTTTTACCCACATCCGTTGGATAATTAGCACAATTAAATATTTTTATCATAGCATGAAAAAGATAACCAGCTGTTTTCCGGTTTAATCTGGTCTTTGTAGTGTCATCTAAATAATAGGTGTTAAGAAAAAACTACTGGACAAAAGATCTAAGCAGTTTATCACAACTATTACACCATATCTATCTATTTGTTTATTCAAAAGATGAAAATAAAAAAATGCATTAATATCAGGTGATGAATGAATAGTTGGACTTGTACCTAAACCAAATAACAGGCACGATAGCCATGAGAAACATTCAAACAAATCTGAGCCTTTTGTGTGTGTTTGTAGTTACCTAGCACACCCAGCGAGCGCTTTATTAACATGATTATGTTCTTACGCTAGTTTCATTAATAGTAATAACTATAAGTTTTTATCTTTCTATTTATGACTATTGCTGAAAAACTCAACTCCAAACTTCTATAATTCTTCAACCTTCTCATCTTTTCCAACACATGGGTGCGTTGCATGCATGAAATGGATCCTAACAACTTTGATACTGATACGGTTCCCTAACATTTCAGGAAGCAAGAAACCCGAAATTTCAGAAAATCAACGACCTGAAAAAATGGGTAGGTTTAATGGGAAAATTTGTTATGTCAGTCTTTAACTTGTTTCGATAAACAGCTTCTATTATAGCGCATGGTTTTTGAGTCAGATAATTACATTTTGAACGATAAATTAATCTTATGTCATTTTTGTTCTATAGTTTTGCTTTCTTTTAAGGAATTGCAGGTAAGGTGTATGGTATTGTAACTAATTTTGCCTTCACGAAGTATATGGTAAAATTTGAAAAATCGTAATTTATAAAAAATATCAAATAATAAATTAATATTTTCTCGTTCGTGTGTTGGCATCGTGTTCTATTCTCAGCGGGAAATAAGAGATTTCCTCAATTTTAGGATTTCTGTTGTTACTAGATCTAACTGTGAATTCTTCGCCATATTTCAAGGTTTAGTAGAAATGTCACATATTTCAAGGTTTAGTAGAAATGTTCCATATTTCAAGGTTTAGTAGAAATGTCCCATATTTCAAGGTTTAGTAGAAATGTTCCGTATTTCAAGGTTTAGTAGAAATGTTCCGTATTTCAAGGTTTAGTAGAAATGTTCCGTATTTCAAGATTTAGTAGAAATGTTCCGTATTTCAAAGTTTTTTATCCTACTTTTTGGAACAAATCTTAATTTTAAAATAGTTCATGTACATCGTCGGACAGTTCCCAGTTACAACATCAAAACTTACGGTAATCAAGCCAGCCAGCTAACACACATACTGGATCATGTTTAGTATGATTAGTATATTTTGTAATGTTTATTGTAAGTAGATCATCAGATGACGCTCCATACTGATCTACTTTTCTATTATAATGTTTTACGTGGGGACATTTCTACTAAACCTTGAAATATGGAACATTTTTACTAAACCTTGAAATATGGGACATTTCTACTAAACCTTGAAATACGGAACATTTCTACTAAACCTTGAAATACGGAATATTTCTACTAAACCTTGAAATACGGAACATTTCTACTAAACCTTGAAATATGGAACATTTCTACTAAACCTTGAAATATGAGACATTTCTACTAAACCTTGAAATATGGAACATTTCTACTAAACCTTGAAATATGGGACATTTCTATTAAATCTTGAAATACGGAACATTTCTACTTTTTATATACTTTTGACTTGCATGATCCACAGTCGGCTGGTTCGATTACCGTAACTTTTGGTAACTGAAAACTGACGGTAGATGAGCTATTTTGTTTCAGGATTTTTGCTCACGAATGGGGAAAAACAACTCCATGAAATAGGACGCATTTTCACTTTTTTACAGACTTTTGGCTTTACATTTAAAAACAAAAGTACTTATAATGTTAAATGAGTTAATTATTACCTTCTAACAAGTAGAGGATGTAAGCATTTAATGAAACCATTAGGGATTTAGAAGCTTAAGAAAGAAAGAAAGAAAGAGAACATTATATAACATTTTTCTTTATACAGTATTTATCTCATTAACGGGTAACGTCAGTTAGTGTTTATAAGATAGGTAGCAGTTTACTCAAAATATAGAAATGTGGTAATCTCCCTCGAATGGATACTTTTCACCATATTCTATATTACTTAATTGCTATGATTATTCCCCTCCATTGCTATATTTCACTTGCACTATAAATACTGCAAATCTTTAAAACTGTTCATGGATTTAACCAAATATAAGAATATGTGCTAAGATTGTAAACATTTTTCTTTAGTTTGTTTTGTTTCAGACATTCACGCAACCTGCATAAGGGTTAACTTCGCTAGTCGTCCTTAATTTTGAGCTGATAGACTAGAAGTAAGGCGTCTAGTCAATGTCACCCACTGCTGACTTTGGGCTACTTTAATCAAATAATTGGATTTGACGTTACTCTTATAACACCCAAACTGCAGATTGCCAACGGGTAGTGAACTTTGGATCCTCAGATTCATAATCCGGAATGGAAACAACTAGATTGTCTTCAGCTCAAATTGAAATAAAAAAACTTTCATTTTTATTTTGCTTTTAGACTAGTTTAAGTCGAATCAATTGAATTTATATCCCTTTGTAAATCAAATATTTTTAATTCACCTACATTGCTACTAAAAAACTTTGTACTCCGTCATGCTATAGCCAACGTAGCAAATACCAACAATACTTTATTACGGTTGTGGGTGCTGCAGTTTTTTTAGATACAATCAGTTAAACCTTTTATGATGTTTAGTCTTGCAAATTTATTTAAACTTCAGTCGCTGTGACTTTCCTTGTGAGGTCAGGAGACTTGATAGACACCAGCTCGTTTATGTCTGCTGCTTGGTGTGTTTTGTGTCAAGTAGAAACAATTTCGACAATATCAGGTTAAAACAATGAATAAGTATTGTTTTATTATCAATAATCGTCTAGTGCTGTCTATTTATTTAATTAAGTTTTTTATTATTAAGCACAAAGCTACACAATGGGCTATTTGTGTTGCACCCACCTCTGATATTGAAACCCAGTGTTTAGCGTTATAAGGCTTCAGACTTACCACTGAGACATTTTGGTTATATAGAAAAATGTTATGTATTAATAATTTTTTAACTTTAAGCTAAACTACAAGCTAATGCAAAGTCGTACGTGTTAAAAAGTCTTTTGGTTCATATTTGTATATTAGCACATACTAAAACAAAAGAGCACTAAAAACAATTACAGATAAATCAATCTAAAAAAGTTAATGAAATGATATAAATATGGCTATAAGTACTTGAACTGTTAATGTTATAGGCTAGTTCTAGGATTTTTAACCTTTCAAAACTACTGCCTTGTCTATAGATAAACTTTAACTTTTAGTCCTACAGCATTATTGAAAAACCGCTACTCCATCTTCCCGTTATGCTGAAGGTAAGAGCAAGATACAAACATTGCTTAAATCACAATAGCTAAAAGTAATTACAACAATATAACATATTTAAATAGAAGAACAAATGAGCATATTTATGTAAATACAACTGATATTTTATCACAATTTTTTATTATACCCTAAGTAAATACGTTCATTTCTCTGCTAATATCGATCATATATAATACGCTCATGACATAGAGAGTACAAAATATTTTGACCAACTAACATATTGCGTTTAACCCAATTTTTGTAATAAACGTAAAAACGACCTTATAACTGCAAATTCAGATGAGTGCAAAATATATAATAACTAAAAATACTGTCTTTAATCTCCCAGGCACTACTTATAAAAGTGCAAGCTATAAGAAAGCGTTGGGTACAATAGAAATGTGAATACTATTGTTCTTTACTTAAAACATCCCTAAACAAAAGTGACAATCAGAATAATGAACAATTATTTCTTGTGTAACTTACAGTAATCTATGAGTTACATGCAAAGCTCTCTCGAGCAATCTGTTTGTCCCTTGAATCAGATGAAGCAAAGTTTCATGGGGTCAACTGTTATCCCTTTTTGATTAGCACAGTCTAAATGGTTTAGCTTTCCTTTAAACTAATGAGAAGAAAAGGTCAGTAACTTGAAGTAGCGATATGGATTATGGAAAGTAAGAACATTTAAAACATTTTTAAGACTTAGGTTTGTTTGTAATTAAGAACAAAATATATTTATAATCTGAGTGTGTGAATATTTTGAATCAGAAAGGACTGTTGCATACCATTTCAGTGCAACCTTATATCAGCCGTGTTTGTCACGTGACTTTGCTAATTTCAAAACCGTTTTAATATACAATGTTCTCAACCTTCTGTAATTCTTATCAGGGCATTTCCCACTATCAGTTAAAATAGGTTTACTATATATCATTTTTGGTCAATATTAAGAGCCTTTGAAGGATATTATTATTATTCATTCACGATGGTTACCAATTTGTCTGATTCTTGCCACGTGTATACAACAGATTTTTAAGTTAGCTAAAACTTTAAGAAAAAGTGAAAAAATTACTGCATTGTACTGCATCTACATGTAGAAAATCTGCAATATTTTCTTGGCTCTTTCCTTTCCCTACTAAACGTAGTGAAAATGCATATACTTATAATAAAAATGCATATATTTATGATAAAAATTCATATACTTATAATAAAATTGCATATACTTATGATAAAAATGCATGTATTTGCAATAACATGGCAAATATTTGTAGTAAATATCTTTACCAAAAACCTGGGTTTACCTTCTGTAAAAGTCCGTGTAATCTTCCTGTTACTTTGATAATTATATTGCTTTGTAAGTTCGTACTCCATTGATTTGACGACAGACGACAGACTTGCAACCTGTGTTTAAATAAAGATTGTTTCACTGTGTGATATACTGTGGCCACCTCTTACTTTGCTCCAAACTCAATTGGGGTTAAAATATTTTTTTTTACAAATTTTCTGGTGAGCCTCTAGTTATTCTGTTTTCTATTGCTTGTAAGGAAATCAATGAAACAGTAAATTTCACTCTGTTGTATTCCGAAAATGCCAATACAAAGTACAAATCCTCCTAAAATGTCAATACAATGCCAGCCATATTTGGCCCAGGAACAGTGGACAGTAGACGTGTATATTGTGGATGGAGTTAAAGTGCCTTCAAATACATAAATGGTGTTCTGTAGCTTACTGTGAATAAATAAGGTCTAGTGTATTGTTTCTTTTCAATGCTATGATGGAATAAATAGATAAAATACGGTGTTTTTGTACAGAAAGCAGGTTGTATTAATACGAAAAGTATTATGAAATTATAGGCAATCAACCATTCACTTTCCCACTGGAATAGTTATCAGGGGGTAATTGAAGTGGAGATAACCAAGACTAGTGGTGCCACTATAGTTGATTTAGTTATGTCATATTCGAAAGTGACTATACAGTTGCCAGAATATTTGAAGTCACTAACTGATGAGTGTGCTAATGGTTTTTCCATGGTCAAAAGCTCATGTTTGGTGCTTGCACAATAATTAGCCTGTTTCAATTATTTGCGTAGGACTATACTGGGGCTCTAATTGTATAACAGCCAAATAGGAGTGCAAGGATGCAGACACATTTGAGGTAGCTGTGCTAACCATTGTCATGGAGATGACATCAGTGAACATTACAGCTGTGAGCTAGTGAAGAGTAAGAATCCCGAAACATCCTATTGGACCAGGACATCCAAGGGTACAAAGGATACAATGTCTACAGATTACACATATATGTAAGTACACATAAACCAATAGCTGTGTCACTTGGGGTGGGTAATAATTAATGGTTGTGGCCGGACCATCATAAGATTTAATCCTGTACTTCTGGCTGAACCTTTGACAAATCAAAACCCATGTGGTCTCACATCTTTCTATCTTGACTTTTTTTTTATCTATGATCGAATCCTTATTCTTTTGGCTTTTCACTGGCTTTGCTGGAATTTTCGATCACACATTAGTTTTGCTTGCTTGACAACCCGTATCATGAATGAAGTAATGCTGAAGTAATACTAACCAATTATTTTAGAAGCACTCTGAATCTCCCAAACTCTTATCATCTCTGGGCTTAACTGCATTTGAAGTGGAGCCTTTGAAGTGGAGTGTTCAGCTAACATATTGACTACACCTGATGCTTTTAACAGTTTTCTTCCACAGTTTAAGGAAATTATAGCGCTTTTCATGTCCAGAATCATGCTATCGGACCAAGGTCAGCAAAAAATGAGACACTACTTGCTACTGACCCAGAACCAAATCCTGTCTACAACACAGTCCGTGCAGTAAATCCTGATTGTTTGTGGTCAAGACTAGACCGAAAGATGGTTCAGCAATAAGTTATTTCATCATGTACATAATGTTTTGTATTGTTAATAGTTATTGTATTACGTGATAAAAGATATTTTTAATTTTTGTATTAATGTTTATGTTCAAGGTTTGAGAACGTGCACTTTCGTTTGTTTGATTACCACGGCTGAAAAACGGTAAAATACGTGTTTTTTTCTGTAGCATTTCTTGTAACTTAGTTTTGTAATTTTGTATACATAATGTTAATAATCTAGATGTAAAATGTATTTATATATAGTATTTTTACACGTATTTGTATAAATAAATTAATCAGGAGCAATAACTTTTATTTTGTCTTTCCTTGTGTATGATTATAGATGTATCCTGATACTTTACGTATAGCTATATATAATTTGGAAGGCTTATTTTATTTCATATTCATTCTAAAAAGATTACTTAATGCTGTATCTTTCATTTGGTGCTAAATGGCTTAATTTGTCTTATATTATAATAAAGAAGGGTTTCATTTGTGCAATATTGAAAATTTATTTTCGCTTAGTATTTTTATTTTTCTAGGCCTATTTTTCGATTTTGAAGTTGACATAAAAGATTTTCCTTACGTAGTACTTATTATTTGACAAAGTAATTTTATTATGTTTTCTTATTATGATTTGTTCTTCCCGTTTAAAATGATATTTAGAATTTTATGTTGAAAGTCCATTCTAAGCTTAGGATAACATTATATCATAATGAATCTTTTTTTTTTCATTTTCTTGTTACCAAGTTTTATGCTGATATGATTTGTCTCTGGTGAATGGTTTATATGAACAGCCTAGTTATACTTCTGCTTTGGTGATAGCATTTAACCTTTAATTTGGGTCATTTTATATGTATACTCTTCCATTGCACTTACTGCATTATATATGTTTTAAACCTTGATTTACCTTTACCAGTTACTCTCATTCCAAGGCCAACACTCTGGTTTATTCAATTGGAATTAAAAATTGAAGGGTGAAGGTGAAAGGGAGAAGAAATAAGTATAGGTCCCCTTTATTTAACCCTTATCTCACCTAAAGGTTTCAACTTTTTTATGCATAAAAATGTATGTAGATTTAAAGAAGAACATTGGTCAATGAAGTAGCTAAGTTCTTTTTTCCCAGTTACCTATTATACTGGGTCATTCCTCCATGGTCTCATGTACTCTACGCTTTCCCAAGAAAAAAGCTATTATAAAATAGAACATAATATGTAAAGTTATATAGCGATTTATCCACTGGCAAGTAAAGTCATATCTTGAAGAAACATCTTACCTTATTTTTTATTGAAATGAGCAAAAGTAATGTAGGATTGTGCACATACCTTGAAATAATAGCATTTTAAAATTGTTTATATAATGCTATGTTTTCTCAGTCTGGAACATATTTTAACCAACTTCTAACAGACCTTTGTTAGAGCACTCAACCTCCAATAAAGGCAACGTCCTCCATTATACGCTCGTTAATTTGATTGTTTTGTGTATTGAATAAATATTTTTCCACACTGTTTCACACTTTGTTCGTTCTCTTTCTTTCCCCTAACTTAGTCAAAATTGAGAGAATTCAGAGTAACTCCTACAATACATTTTTTGTCGAATCACCATTCGATTATCTTGCGGATCTTAACTGATTCTTCGAAGCGAATTCAATGAACCTGAAAATATCACAGCTATATTGAGATTTTAAAAGGGAAAATATACCACACAATAAATAATATAAACAATTTAGAATATACTTTACTCTTTAGTGAAAAATATGGATTGAAAGCTAAGTTATCTTTTGCTTTAATTAATAATTAGTAAGCTTGACAAATCAGTATAATAGAAATGGTACAATTACATTAAGTTAATTTATAAAATAGGGAAACTGAATGAGGTTCTCATTGAAAAGAAATTTTAAAAGTATTCAAAGCACAGAGAAATTATTAATAATATTTTTCTATAAACAATTAATGTGTTAAGTTATCTAAACATTTATATTCTTATTATGTATGCGATATCTTTTACTTTTGGACAAAGACAACGCTGAAGCACTGACTGACAGAGAGAAAAAGACATTTCAACAAAAACGCTTAAATTAAAACTCATATACAGTACATTATGGTAGCACATCAATGAAAGATGAAATGAAGATAATTCAAAGACGTTTTTAAAGAGTTGTGAAGGGTTCAGTATAAAATGAAACACGTGTGAATATTATTAAACTGAATGCTGGTCCGGCATGGCCAGGTGTTAGGGTGCTCGACTCGCAATTTTCAGGTCGCGGGTTGGAATCCCCGTCACACCAAACATGCTCTCCCTTTCAGCCGTGGAGGCGTTATAATGTGACGGTCAATCCCACTATTCGTTGATAAAAGAGTAGCCCAAGAGTTGGCGGTGGGTGGTGATGACTAGCTGCCTTCCCTCTAGTCTTACACTGTTAAATTAGGGACGACTAGCGCAGATATCCCTCGTGTAGCTTTGCGCGAAATCCATAACAAACAAACAAACTGAATGCTAAATCTTTACTGCATCAATCTACGTGTACAAAATCTTGAAGTTTTTGATATCCTCAATTACTTTTCTTAGAAAATAAAATATTTTGTAAGCTACAAATATATAAACTGTGTGTTTGGAGCGACCCTGGAAATGATTTATCACCTGCAATTTTATTGTGGCTGTTTTCCACTGTTAATATTACAACTTTAATTTAGTAGTTAACGTTATAGATGATTATAAACCATAATTTGAACGTTTTTCTCAATAGCTTGTACTTTAAATGTACAATGCTTGTTTAAAATAATAAACATGGAATAACTCAATTTTGACTTAGCTCGCATAGTATAAAATCTAGCGTATGAACAAGCCTTTGTATGTTTAGAAAAGTTTTATTGTATAACTCTGTGTATGAAACTAACTACATTATCTTAACACAAGTACACAATAAAAATAGACTTACATTTTAATCACTGTAATAAGTTTCAATTGTTTTATATTATAGTTCAGTTACTCGTTACGACGAGTTCCCGGAAAATAAGTCAAGTTTGAGAAAGGAAAAACTAGTATATTGTCGTCAGAAGTCACTTTCGCATCACAGAGTACAAACAGTGAAAGAAAAATTGATGTACCTTTCACGTACAGCTACACAGAGATAAGTTACGCAGTTTACGTATTTTTATTTACTTTAAGCTATATCTTTTAGAAAGTAAACATTTCAATAACTCTAATTGGTTTAAGATCAAGATCTTTATTATTTCAGGTAACGAGTGTTGTTATATAATAATGTCTTACCTGAAGTTTCATAAACCAGTTTCAAGGTTTGATTTATGACATCCATTGTGATATTGAGCTAAACAATTCTAGTGTCTAGCATTCCTTTTAACTGAAGTGCTCTCGAGTAGTTCTGGTTTTATAGTGTTTTTGAGGATCTTACAGACAGTTAAATAATATAACTTTTTTTGAATTGTTAATCATTTAGGTAGTAGAATAATTCATGACTAATTAAGAAGTATAGGGAATAACCCACATCTTGAGAGGATATTAAGGCAGCCTTATAATGATCAGTTGGTAATTAAGAAGTATAGGGAATAACCCACATCTTGATAGGATATTAAGGCAGCCTTATAATGATAATTATAAACAAACAACTCCATTAAACTGTCATATATATAACAAAGGAAATGAGAATCAATTGAGGGAGAAGAATTTCTGAAGATCTCAATAAACTGGTTCCGGATACAGAAAAAACACTCTACCTCAGAGCAGTGACCTCTTACGGCGAATCAACGATCAATTGGACTGATCACCTAAATACTACAGAAAAGTGTGAAATTCAAAACTGTAAATAAATAACTAAAATAATAGTAATATCCATTTCAATTTTTCTTTGTTTTTTCAATACGAATCCTACGCATGAGATGTTTTTTTTTTAAGTTCAAATATTTATCTCTGCAATAAAACTTATGAATAAAAGAAATACACAAAAAAGTAATATAATTTTAATTATTAAAATTATTTTGGTACGAAACCACTGGATTAGTGTAACGTATCTGTTTATGAGTGAAATTTAATTGTTACACGAAAATATTCCATTTAGTTTAAATGTTTGTTTGTTTTCATTTCGCGCAGAAAAAAAGCATGAAATGTTTTATTTTTCTAAACATTTTCTTTGGCACAGAAAGCCGTCTGTTGTCAACTATCTTAGTTAATGGGTTCGACTGACAACAAATATAAGCGGAAGGAAGTCTCCATCTTTCATGCCTCTTGAGTTAGTATACATAATAAATTTGTTGTGAAACAAACTCTAAAGTGGTTTCCAGCTACCAGGGGCAAGCCATCATTCAGTGAGTACTTGTCATCAGAGCTCAGAACCATGGTCTGGTGTTATCGCGTCGTCGTGGCGATAACACCCGAGAGGTGTAAATGGAGTGCTGGCACCTGGGCTCTGGTCCTACATGAGACTTACCACGTTATCTTTAATGTTTCTGTCTAAGACGTGTGCTGCTCCTGTTGGTTGAAACTGTTTTGTATAGGACAGATCACAGGCTACTTCAAATTTACGTACATTTCGGGCCGATAAAAAGTAAACAATTTGTATTTCACCAAGCTCTGAGTTTCTTTCTAAAGAAACTTACTCAGTAATGCAAAAATGTCTTAAAAAGAGAGCTAACACTTTCGATAGTTGTTGACGTAAGCACTTGAATACTTGACACTTTCGTAGTTTGGTGTGATGAAAAGAGATTACAGACACATACGTTAACCATAAAAGTTTTACAAAGACTTTTGGAATGTTAAAACAAATGAAAAGCCAAGTAATACTGGGTTTTTCTTATGTTGTTAGTCATGTAACATGAGAGTGTATCCACTCTTTATGAATATTCTTAAGGCTGACGACATAGCTCGTTTTAAAGAATGGTTATTAGATTATTTATTCTTGTAGTACTCTTATGAACCGACGAATAAGTCTCCGGACATACTCTATTATTCTTACGCTTAGGTATATATATATTTCTATCTTCTTTCGAACATTCACATCGTAATTATGATCGCATATTGTAATCCCTAAAACCCTCAGCTTGGCATACAGAATAGATTGCATTACATCCACCAGGTGACAGCATTGTTGTGTATCTTTAAATTAGTAACTCTGTAGGTTAAATGCAATATCTGATAGCTTGTCAATATGTTTCTATAACATTTTCTACTGGTATTTAGATTGTTTCTCATTTATGAACTTGGAATGTACTACTTACCATATGACGTCATACTCAAATATTTCTTTTATTTTAACTCAAGTATACTTTGTAGTAATAGCTACCACTGGTAAGAGTTACAAGAATGTCATGTGATTAAAAATCAAATCTTTCTTTTATTTTACCTCAAGTATACTTTGTAGTAATAGCTACCACTGGTAAGAGTTACAAGAATGTCATGTGATTAAAAATCAAATCTTTCTTTTATTTTAACTCAAGTATACTTTGTAGTAATAGCTACCACTGGTAAGAGTTACAAGAATGTCATGTGATTAAAAATCAAATCTTTCTTTTATTTTAACTCAAGTATACTTTGTAGTAATAGCTACCACTGGTAAGAGTTACAAGAATGTCATGTGATTAAAAATCAAATCTTTCTTTTATTTTAACTCAAGTATACTTTGTAGTAATAGCTACCACTGGTAAGAGTTACAAGAATGTCATGTGATTAAAAACATCACCCTATCCGGCGAATGGGTTGAGCACCCCACTTCATTACAATTAGCAAATTAATTAAACCGGTTTATTTTAATTGATTCTCAGAGATCGATTCTGTGATATTTGAGATCGAATGTTGCCCACCTATTTAAAACTCACCATTAAAGATTCAAAATCTTAATTAACTTAGTGTTACCAGCTTACCATAACCTACATGCAACCATAATGTTTTGAATTTCTTATCTGTAGCTAGTGGTTCCCATTAACTCATCAGATTTCAGCTTCATGATAGAAACTGTCCATTTAACGTTCTGACTCCTGACTGGTTTGGATCTCGGATGACAGAACACGTTTCAAAGCAAAAAAGTACGAAAGCGTTCGGGTGAGAGGGTTCCGTGTTTTTATCACTAATTTATTTTTTAAACCTATGTGTTTTCCTAACATTATTCACAAGTTTTAATACTATATCGTAGGGTACAAGATTATCCGTATCATTAACCTATGGTGATTTTGGTGGTGCTTATACAAGTAAGAATATTGATGTATTAACGTCAGTCTCTTAGAAGAACATATAGAGATAACTAGCCAACCCTTTCTTCAGCTGTCAACTGCCTATGATTTTAATTAAAAGTTATTACGAAACTAAAGCTATCCTAATTAGAACATGTTTCAGATTTCATATAAAATAAACTTTCTGCTATTTGTGAGTAAGTATATTGTCTTTATTATCTTGGAGTTTCATTTTTTTTCTAGGCGTTTCCTGAAAGTTGACTTACTGCAGTTTTTTTTTTTTGTTACTCTAAGAATAGCGAGATGATACACCTTCCTAGCAAATTTCAAGGTGTTTTTTTATTGGCGCGAACCAATAAAGAACTATTTTAAAATCGCGCAGGATTACGGAAACCTAGTGATGTATATAATGGTACTGTGAAATGTAATGTCACAAGAATTTTCATCGAGCAGAATCTTTATTCTAAAGTAGTATGTGCAGGTGAATTAAAATAATAGAACTTACAGTTTACACAAAATAACTCTTCAAAGAGAAGAACAACCCAAATAATGACGTTAGTGTCAAAATACTGTAACATGTGTATACAATTAGCTATACCTTTTTATAATCTTAAATTAGAAATATTGATAAACTTTAAATATTTTCGTTGGTTTTGGTTTCCAACAAAAAGATCATTACTGACCACTTACAAATGGCCTAGGGATTGTCGCTTCTCTAGTTGTTGCCAGTCTAGACTGTCTCTGTTTAGTTATTGATTGAATTTATGAAATTCATATCCGAGAATTACAGGGGAGGATAGAGCTGTCATTTATCAGAGTTGGCCGATTGTGAAGCTTTGAGTTTCTGTTCATAAGTCCGACTTCCGGCGAATTTTGTTTAAGTTTAATGATCAGTTATATTTATTTTCATAAATTGTTTTACTTATTTTTTTATTTCATTGACTTTTTTCTTTTTTCATTACTTTTTTTTGTGCTCTTTGGACTTATTTTGGCCCAGATGATTTATAAGAAACCTTATTTACGTTCAGCATACCCCTCCCTCCCCCATTCCGCCTGAGTAAGTTATATTCACCAAGCCATATACTACAAACAAAATCCTTCGAACTCCCACTTATATTGTAATCAACTTACTTGTACGAATAACGAATATCAAATTATTAATAATGAGCAACTTATTCTTAATGAATATTTATAAACACATTCACATTTCTAGTTTTACAACTTAAATATAGTTTACTTTGTTTGGAAATATTAGTTTCAAAATGTTTTTGTATGTGTTGTTGCAAGTAGATATACTGACATTCATGTCAATCACTCATATATACCATATATATATATATCATACTGCACCTTGCTTCAAGAACTTTGATTGCTGAGATTTACACGTTAGAACTTCATTAATAGTAAATAATAATAATATAATTGTCAAACAACAAAATAAAAGTTGTTCGTTATCTTTTGTGATAATTCAAAATCTAAAACGTTACTGCTTTATTTCTAAACTGTATATTTATATACATGTTAGTTTTTGAGTTTTCTGGTAGTGAAATTGTTCGATAACTTGTTACATATCAAATTAAATGAAACGTGCGATCTTATGAATGAAGGTCCACTTCTTTAAAAATCAAAACATTCAAAAGACATTTGTAGTTAAAATATAGGTATTAATGAATATTTTACAAGCAAAGACGGTCTGTATATTCTGAGGATATTTTAAACACAACGGCTCGTTAGAAGCTTCATTTTTACGATTATGCTATGCATGTATTCGAAAATAGAAAATTTGAATTAACAGTATTTGCATGCAATTTTAAGTACATCTATTCATATTAAGCAGCTACGAGTGAAAGAATTTAGTAGAGGGTCCAAATTTGTTGAAGTTCACGGTTTATAAAGTATGTAACTTCAAGGTTTAATGTCAACACAGTTTTCCAATTTTAGTTGTTACATTATCCCAAAATAATGCTATAACACACCGATTTGTACTTAGCTGTATATCATTCAGAATAGTTACTTCACGGTCTTATAAGTTTAATGTCTTACATGTGGGGATAGTGTATACATCTAAGGATACTATTTTAAAATGATATTCAATTAAAGAAAATAACCATGCCTGACTGAAAAAAAGGTTCTATTTTACCTGTTGTCAGTTTGGCCTTAATAAAAGTAATAACGTATTGAATGACCTATTATTCATTTTCAATTTGGCTTGAACAACATTACTAAGAATGCAAGCAATGTTTCATCGAGTGACGATTCTGCCTGATATGAATCCTAGTTTTGTTAAAGTAAGAAAAATATGGGAAGAGCGGACCCTTCATTCGACAAACATTGTTTGTGTTATTAGTAATGTTGTTAAAGCCCCTCACTCTACAAGCGATTATTTGCATATTTGAGTGATGTTACAGCAGGATTCAAATCATACAGAATCATCACTCAATAAACAATTGTTTGTGTTATTAGTAATGTTGTTAAAGCCCCTCACTCTACAAGCGATTATTTGCATATTTGAGTGATGTTACAGCAGGATTCAAATCATACAGAATCATCACTCAATAAACAATTGTTTGTGTTATTAGCAATGTTGTTAAGGCCCCTCACTCTACAAGCGATTATTTGCATATTTAAGTGATGTTACAGCATTAGTATTCATTTCTTCATTTAAAGTTTTGTTCTACTTTATGTTTGCCTATCTTTAACAAAACTTTAAAGTAAACGAAAATAAATAGCTTGTTGAGTGAGGGTTACACTCTTTTCAATATGTCCTTAACATGCCTGAACGTTACGTAGTTCCTTTGGTTCTAGGTTCAGAGCAGCTGGTGTGTATAAATATTTCTTTTGATAATTTTTAAGCTCGTAATATGAAATCAAAGCTTATCTTATTTGTTTGGTTTTTATACAATTCGTCTTCAATTTTAGTGTCCTGGCGATTGGTTTAATTACCCCAAGAAAGTGAATTCTAGTAGAAACTAAAACAAGGTGAGCAGTTTCTAAATATACTCTCAAATATTAATTTGATTTGCTATATTTCAATGAATTGATTAACTTGAAATTGCTACATGTTTTACAGTAGGTGTCATTAGTTTTACATAATACATTTCCTGCTGTCACCAGGAAGACAATATTTTTCTTTGAATTCGATTTGTTTCAAATCTATTTAAAATAGTCATTCCAATGTCGAATTAGTGATAAAGGTGGGTTCGTTTGCTTGAAAATTAATAGCTTAGTCCTCTCTAGGCTTCAGGCACTTAAGGTATCTCTTGCTGTTAACATTTTTCATGGTTGACATGTTGAACAATAGATGTATACTAATTCCGACCCAGATTTGGAGTTACGGTGCTAAATGGATTATCCTGTCAACTAAATGTTCCAACAATTGTACCCTAGGAGTCTATCGAGACGCTTGTTTTGCCCCCTGCTAGTTTAGTGGGATGCAAAAGATATTGTTGAAAATGAGCGGGTGTGTGTTTAAAAGTGACACGAAAAGAAAGAACTGGTGATCAACAACTATGACTTTTTATGTCAAGTGGTTTTCTTAGCGGGTCAGACTGACCATTGTCTTTGAGATTCTGGTGAAATCTAACAGTATGTAAAAGCATTAAAGTTATCTTTGTTTTGGGTTACTTTTACTGATAAAGTGCATTTGTTAAGTTCTGCAATTGGTTTTAAAAAGTCGCCTAAATAACGCCAGTTCATGCTGTATACTAGCTTTATTAACAATATAATATTCAGAATTTCTTTCACGAGTTACACTCTGTTATCCCTTTTTTTTTTCGATGAGCAATTAATTTTATGCAAAAATAAGAAAAGTTAAAGCAAGAACCTTTGTCCTCATAATGAAGAGGAAACTAAAACTATCCTTTAATTTTTTAGACGTTTGTTTTGGGGGTAGAAGTCTCGTTTCCTATTACTCCTCAGCATTATCTTACTCAAAATGGGTGATACATTTAACTGGAAGACTTGTAACTTTATTTTTCTAAATTAACTGTTCTATTTTTTCCCATTTAGTGGTAAGTACGCATGATATAATATCAGTAAGTTCTATACGAGAAATTATCAAACAGTCCATTTGTACTAATTATATGAGTTTCGTGATTTATATTATAGGTTTGTATACAATAGAGAGAGAGATATAAACGACAAGTTTAGTAGACAGCGGCAATAACTTGTAGGTAAGTCTGAATTCTGATTTCTCGTACATTAAAGAAAGTGATGCAGAATGTATACAGTTGTGATAGGACATAGTTCAGTTGTTGTAGGATTCATCTGATCCTTTTATAATCAAAAAGAGTAAAATGTTTCGAGTTATTCAGGCAATTTAAATTTGGTTTAAAGAAGTTTATTTTATGCCGTATTGTCATGTCATATAACTTTTTAGTAGGTGTCAAAAGCACTTATTTTAACCGATTAAGTGATATTATTCTTCGAATAAAACACAACAACATAAATTAAGACCTTATTGTGAAAAAAAGCATTCATTTGTAGCTTTTATTTTTTGCTACTTCTGAGAATAGAATCATATAAATGTTAGCATATACAAAACACAAGTTCTTCATTATATAAGCCATAAAGCGAAACCTATGACTACGTGCAAATAGGCGTATTTATAAAGCTCATCTCGAGGTTTCTATAGATCTTCCCAAAGGGTCGTTAGCTTATACTGTACTAGTTTTTATGTGACGTCTTTATTATTATTGTTATGTGTTTCGTGTGTAATCTATTGCTGACGTTTAGAAAGCAGTAGTTCTGAGCTGTTATGTCAGATAAGCTGCGATACTTTTATTATTCAAAATTACATATCACAGCTTTTATCAGCTTGTATAGTACACATAACCCTGAGGTAATGGACAGTATTTCTAGATATCTTGTTTTTCATTTTCTCTTTTACATAGATTTAAAAGAAAACTGTGAAACAGCAACTAGAGAGTAGAAAATTGGCCTTTAATATTTCAAAACTTGATCGTAATTTAGTAAATCTACAATTCGTCTACGTTTCTACTTCAAGTCACTCAACTGATAAATTAATATGATTTATCAAATATGATAGAGTTTTAGTTAATATAATTTATCAAGTATGATAGAGCTTTTCTTAATATGATAGAACTTTTCTTAATATGATTTATCAAATATGATAGAGCTTTAGTTAATATGATTTATCAAGTATGATAGAGCTTTTGTTAATATGATTTATCAAGTATGATAGAGCTTTTGTTAATAAGATTTATCAAATATGATAGAGCTTTTGTTAATATGATTTATCAAATATGATAGAGCTTTTGTTAATAAGATTTATCAAATATGATAGAGCTTTTGTTAATATGATTTATCAAATATGATAGAGCTTTTGTTAATAAGATTTATCAAATATGATAGAGCTTTTGTTAATAAGATTTATCAAATATGATAGAGCTTTTGTTAATATGATTTATCAAATATGATAAAGCTTTTGTGTAATTAGTATATTGTTGGACATTATATTTGTAAATATTTATTATGCTATTAGGTCCACAAGGAATGTATCGTTAAAACGGGCAACCTGTCTGAGTCTAATTTTCATACGAAAACCTGTACTTGCATACAGAACTGGTCATCTCCAATTTTATTAAAATATACATACTTACCTAAAAGTTTATATGAATATATAAAAATAATTTGATAACAGTAATTAATATTTTAGTCTAATGTGGTTGTATTCATCTTGACAAAAGAAGTGTTATATTGTTTGTTCTGGGTGTGTTTCTGATGACTTAACAAAACGAATGTCCAACAATAGTTCTTGATTATAACATTACACATGTTTTAGAAATCGCAGTTATCAAATATTTATTAACTTATAAATTTTTGTGTCATGGTTTCCAATATAGTCAAATCAATAATTTGATCGATTTAAACTATTTTTCAACAACAGTTCATTAATATCTTAAAACTTCAGCTAAATACGTCATTCTCATATAAAGTTTGAAGACTTAAAACTATTTACACTATTATCTTGCGCATCATTTAGTTTATATAAAAGTTGTCATAAAGATTTTGCGCCTGTCGTCACTGTACATTAGTCATTTTTCGCGTTTAACGCTATTTTCTCTTGCTGGGTTTTTATTTCTTTTTTTTTATTTCGTCTGTGGTGAGGAATGTAGATAATTGTGAAGTAATTCAGAGTCGTTTCTTGCACTTTCTAAACTTCTTCAAGTACTCCATAATCGCTCATAACAATGTAGCATACCAGTTAAAGATTTTGTCATTAAGAAGTGAAAGAAGGAATGCTTAAACAATGATTATGGGGCTATTTTTTATTTTAGGAGAAATTTTCAAATGAGAAAAACTCAGCAAGTTGTGGGGGCGCTTGGATGTGACGTGGACAAGTTGTCTTTTGCAGCCGCGCCTTGTTTTCATTTGAATAAGAGTATGTAGACATGTCTGATAGAATGGGCCATGGCCAATCTAAATGTCGCTTCAGGCGGGTTCTAAAACATTCCAGACTGTGCTTTTATATGACCTGAATCTCTATTATAGTAAACTTTGATGTCCGTCAAGATAAAATAAAGCCATTGTTTCTTTGTCAAACCTTAAATCGGACTGTTCGCGAACACACCCAGAGTTTGGTTTGAATTTCGCGCAAAGCTACGCGAAGGCTATCTGCGCTAGCCGTCCCTAATTTAGCAGTGAAAGACTAGAAGAAAGGCAGCTAGTCATCATCACCCACCGCTAACTCTTGGGTTACTCTTTTCCAACGAATAGTGGGATTGCCCGTCACATTATAACGCCTCCACGGCTGAAAGGGCGAGCAAGTTTGGTTGGACGGGGATTCGAACCACGACCCTTAGATTGCGAGTCAAGCACCATAACCACCTGATCTCTCACATCCAGAGACATACAAGCATATATATATATATGTCATTTTTTTTCTGGACAAAATTGTTTGATAAAAATCCAATATATTACATTTAAATCTCTTCTTCTCTTCGTTATGTTAGAAACGGAATAAGGTTGAAAGTGTCACTGTTAATTGTAATATTAAATAACCGGAATCTTCGTGTTAAAAGTAGTTACGACAATACCATTCAAAGTTCTCTCTGCAACATCCTCATACTGATCAGTAGGGTGTAAATTTCAATCTTACATAACAGAGACTTAAAACAAGTATTTCAAGCTGAGCAGTTTGAGATTCATTCTACATCATATACTGATTTGAATATGAAAAAATTGTCACATTCAAGTTTGGGAAGCTTTTGTAAACAGTATGTTTACAATCAATGCTAACTTTTAAAATTCGTTCTTCTTTAAAGGAATGCACTTTTGAAAATCTCCCAAACGTTTTTTGCAACATTTGATTTGTTATTAATCTTGTTCTAATGTGACATGAGGCTTAAGAAACTGCAAACCAGCTTTTGAAATTTTTGATATAATAATAGAACTACATAAAACTTTTAATTGCATGTTAATTCATTGCTCTACGATAATTATTAATCTTGTTCTAATGTGACATGAGGCTTAAGAAACTGCAAACCAGCTTTTGAAATTTTTGATATAATAATAGAACTACATAAAACTTTTAATTGCATGTTAATTCA
>NW_013666240.1:103870-116599 GCF_000517525.1 Limulus polyphemus
ATCCGCTGCTGTTCTAGGAACTACTTCCTCAAGAAGTTCACTTCTCATAACATCCGCTGCTGTTCTAGGAACTACTTCCTCAAGAAGTTCACTTCTTATAAGATTCGCCGCTGTTCTAGGAACCACTTCCTCAAGAGGTTCACTTCTTATAAGATCCGCTGCTGCTCTAGGAACTACTTCTTCAAGAAGATCCCTTCTCATAAGATCCGCTGCTGTTCTAGGAACTACTTCCTCCATCATCGATCGCACTCATTGTGTTTGTTTTTAGTTATGCACAAAGCTACACAATGAGCTATTTGTGCTCTGCCTACTATAGGTATCGAAACCCGGTTTCTAGCGTTGTAAGTCCGAAGACATACCGCTGTGCCACGTGGGGGGGGGGGCACGTCATTGTGAAGGCCATAATTAGCTGCTACTCTACGACACCAAAATTTCCATCGTAATAAATTGCTGTAAAGGATGGCAAAGCCAGTCTTAGACCACACATTATGAAAAAACATTCTAAAGGCTCATCACTGCATGATAGTATCAGAACCAAAAGTACAAAGTCCATTGGAGCTGCATGAGGAGAAGTGGCAGATATATGGTCAAGTGCGGTAATTCCAGTTTTGGGTTACTTCTCTCATGATTTCAAGGTGTGACTGCGGGCTCGTGAGCCTTCGAAAATCTCTCATTCTTGTTTATTATCCAGCACTGTCGCAATGTTCTCCTGGATCAGAGGGTTATCTTTATTAATCATACCCTTTCACTTTGGTGATGAGAGCGTTGCTCTAGAGTGTTGCTTCAGACCCCGGTGAACTTTTCTGTTAGATATGAACTTTTATTCAAATCACAACTTACTTCTACTTCCTGTGTGTTTCTTCTGTTTATAAGCTGTTTCCCATATCCAACCTTACTTTTAATTCATATAAGTCTCTGATAGATATGAGTTTATATTCAAATCGGAACTTACTTCTACTTCATGTGTGTTTCTACCGAATATAAGCTGTTAAACACATCATACATTACTTCTAATTCATATAAGTATCTGCTAGATATGAGTTTCTATTCAAATGTCAATTTTTTACTTGTTCTTGTACACCCTTCTTCTGAATATGGGCATCTTCTCAAAATCAAGCTTACATCTGATTTATGTAATTTTGTGCTTAGTATGGGCTCCTCTCAAATATTCACTTATTTCTAATTCTTGTTAGTTTATGGGTATGGGCTTCTCTAAAATCTGGACTTATGTGGGGCCTGACATGACCTAGTTGATGGGCTGCTCGACTCACAATCTGCGGGTCCCATGTTCAAATCTCACCATTGGACATTCTCGTCCTTTTAGTTGTGTGAGCGTTATTATATACGGCGAATTCCACTTTTCGCTGGTAAAAGAGTAGCCCAGGAGTTGGCGATGGGTGTTTTTGACTAGCTAGTTGTCGTCCATCTAGTCTATCACTTCATAATTAAGTACTGCTAGCGAAGATAGCCCTTGAGTAGCTTTTCGCAAAATTCTAAGAACAAACCAAGAAACAAAACCGCCTTACGTGTGCATCGTGTAAGTTACTACTGCATATGACTGTTACATACCCTTCCCAAAAGCGACCTATTTTAGGTGGCATCATACTACCTACAAAAAAGGCCAACAAATGTCAAAAGATAGCTCTTATAAATACTGTTTCACCAAGATTTTATGTAGGCAGGCTGTGGCTGTTACGTAACTTGCTGATTTGCATATTCAGAGTTGTCAGAAGTATTTTGTAAAATCACTTTTTTCGGAACATTTCATTCTGTTAAGTTTCTCTAAAACACGGCCAATGTTTTAGTGCAATAATAACAGGTAAGAAGTTTGGAACAAAACTTTTACCACTTGCTTTTTAAGAAGTAACCACTTAATTAACGAACTACACGAGGTTTCGAAACATCTATTTATAAAATAATAGATTTATTTCTATATAAAGTTTTGTAAGTGATCATAACTTACTGTTAGAGGCGCAACGTTGTACAAAAATAAATATTTTATCCCACAAATAGCTGTTTGAAAACTCCATCAAACTTTTTGTTAACAATTAAAAGTAATTTAGTCAGATCAAAATCTAAGTTAAAATATAGATTAATGTATTATTTTTATCGACTCCTGAATATTTCAAATACATGTAAATGAAAAATATGGCGCCACCTGAAATGTAAGCCGAGGCATCATGGGCGACATAATATGTACTAGGTATTTCCGAACCGTTCTACAGATAGACTTACGTTTGGAAAAGGTATCACTTCCATTTTGGAGAGAAATATTAATGTAGCGAGATTATTTAGTGAGTAGAGTCGAAGGGAAGAAATTTTGAAGTAGGGTGTTCGACATGGAAACAGAAAAAATCGCGTAACTGAATGGTTACAGTTCTAATAAATGTAGATTTATTCTGAGTATTGTTGACTTCTCTTCACATTTAACCTTACTTCTGCTTCTTGCAAACTTCTGGTAAATGTAAGCGTCTACTTACATTTAATCTTAATCCCAGTTCATGCACGTTTCTAAATGTACGAGTTTCTGCTCAAATCTTACCTTAATTCTACACGTAAGACTGTGATGGACTCGGGCTTCTCTTCACCTTCAGTTAACGTTTCTGCTGAGTATAAGCTATTTGCAACTTCACGCCTTACTTCTAATTCATATAAGTCTCTGTTAGATATGAACTTTTATTCAAATCGCAACTTACTTCTACTTCCTGTGTCTTTCTTCTGTTTATAAGCTGTTTCCCATATTCAACCTTACTTTTAATTCATATAAGTATCTGCTAAATATAAATTTCTATTCATCTCTTATGTTACTTCGATTTCCTGCGTGTTTCTATTGAGTATAAGCTGTTTCCCACATCATACCTTACTTCTAATTCATATAAGTAACATTCTTCAACTTTGTATTTCTAAATTCGTAAAAAAAAAAAATGAAAAATTTAATTGTTCGTGAATAACTGAAACATACATAAGGGAAATTAAATTAAAAACACAAAACTGTAGACCACTCCATTAGATATTCCAAGATATTTTATATAAAAATAATAACAAAATGTTTCTTTTAAGGGTAACTGACAGTCGCAATGGATTGAAAAACAATTTACAAGTGCCTCTTCATGTATTATAAGCATGTCATTTTTTGTTTTGTTTTTATTAGTAAGCACCACAATATAAACATACGAACATTGACCGCAATCGATTTATTTTTTAATTATTAAACTACAATTTAAACGTTTCTCTACAAATCCCTCACCCTAACCCTCCAGTATTCTAGTTGCCTAGCTGTCTGTGTCTTATTAAAAGGCATGTTTGTCGAACTTTCCTCGGTAAGAAAGAGAATTTATTTCATGAGGCCCTGAGGACATCGCTACATATATAATACCTTGTATACTCTTAAGAATACCGATAATTATGATGAAGATATTATAGACATAACTTTCTAGCATCTTCAACTGATTACCTGGCTAAAACAGATTCTTGAGATAACTTGTTTTTATTCTTAAGCTATTGTTGAAAAACTTTGCCGAAAAGTTTAATGGTACCGATTTCTCAAAGTACAAATTGTCAAACTTATTAGAGCAAATTGCGGCCATTGTATGATTGAGAAACCGTGGCTCTCTAATTTCTTCTTAAGCCGAACTGAACCTAGAAATTAATGCACCTCGTTAGCTACGTCTCTTCTGCACCGGTCAACCTATTAGCAACTCGTAATTGCTACTTGCAACAAGTGAATGGAATAGCTCCATTTCTATTGTATCTCCTCATTTCTTTCTGCTCTTTTGTTCGTTTGTTTAAGAATGAACCCTAATTGGACGGTCTTTCTAACCCTTCAAATTATACTAGTCTCTACCTTTTACCTATGTATCCCAAAGTGGCTGCCACAACGCACAAAAATTAAATCACCGGCAGCAAATATGGTGTTTAACACAACATGTTTTTCAAAGATAAAGAAACTGCTTTTTATGCTTTTCTTTTAGCTTCCCGGTGCAGTACTTGGTTTTCAATTCTTCTTATGTTTTCCTAGACCAGCTAGGAGAGTAACTACAAAAATGGGTGCTACAGTTTTTAAAGTTGTACCTAAAATGTATCTATCTTTCTATCTCTAATAATTAATGCAGTTATTTTCTATATGTAACTTCTGTCAGGATAAAAACGAGAACAAAGATAATTCAAGAAATATTCTGCTTTTAATTGAAAATCTTCAATGCTTGAATATTCACCAAAAATAACTATTAAGAATAATTAACATACATTTCTAATGTATTAACAGATTAAAAAGAAAAAATAATAATATTGGTTTATTGTTAATGTAACTTGAGATTTGAGAGATTGGAATCCTTTTGAACGAATTCTTTTTCAATGCTTTCAGAATCAATTATAATTAATGATTATGAAAGTTTTTGTACATGTTGCAGTACATAAATTGATCTCTATGTTACATATCTACATAAAAGACTTTTCTGATGTGTACGGGCTGTGTTTCACATCAAGATTCACTGTTAATGGATATAAGTTGTTTATTTGTATTAGCTGCTTACCATATTTTAGTTAATTTAAAGGCAATATTAGTCTTTGCTTAGTATGGGTTTCTCGAACTAAACTTCCAAATGTGGATACTTCATTGCACCTAAACGTAATTGCAATTTATGTGCTTTTCTGATGGATGTAAGTTTCTGCTTAAATCTTACCTTATTTTTAGTTTATGTAAGTTTCTGTTAGGTATGGGCTACTCAAATTTTCACTGTACATCTAGTTACTGTTTCTACTGTATATGAGTTTCTTTAATCTCAACTTAATTCTAGACCCTCTGGGCTTCTTCTCATAACAAATTAATTTGCGTACATTTATGTATAAACATTTCCTGAATTCTTGGCTCGTATCAAGCACGGCCTGGTCAATATAAGAACTGCAAATTGTGGTTACATACGTTACCATAGAAATCTAGATATGGAACGAAATGCCTTTTAACTGCAAGTGAAAAAGTGTTGTTTTAATCGTCAAAAGTATAAAGTGCCATTTTCTTTGGCTCGTACGGGAACTTCACATGAATAGTAAATTTATAATGCCTTCATCTTTCTTTTGCATTAACCTTCATGTCGAATAGGTTACACGAGGGCTATCTGAGTTAGCTGTCCCTAATTTAGCAGTGTAAGACTAGAGGGAAGGCATCACCGCCAACTCTTTGGCTACTCTTTAACCAACGAATAGTGGGGTTGACCGTCACATTATTACGCCTCCATGGCTGAAAGGGGGAGCATGTTTAGTGTGACGGGGATTCGAACCCGCGACCCTCAGATTCCGAGTCGAGCACCTTAGCCACCTGGCCATACCGGGCCAGGAAAATAGTACGGAACCTGCTTCTTTTTGTCCGTATTTTCATCTTTATGAAACATATATGGTTATCAAGGTCCATGATTAGGCCTTACATGTTTCCTGTCCCATGTAAAATACTTAAAAGTATAACAGAGCATGCTAAATATTTCATCCTTTTTCTTACCTTCTATTTTGAAGTGGCGCCAATAGATGGTGTGCTGACTTTTTTATTTTATTTTTACAGTGCCACCTAATGTCATTCATTAATAAGCACATTCCCATGCCTCTCGTGTTTAGTGGAGTCACTGAGGGCAAAAGTGAGGAAGAAATACTTTAAACAAGGTGAGAAATGGGATCGTTTGTCAAGGCTTGAAAGATACCAGAGTTAACGACATGGTTGGAGAGATACGTGCATTTACGACCTAATGGAGACGGCCATGCAACTACCCTGACCTCTGGAGATTGGGAGGGGGAGTTTGTAAACATTTTTATTTTATGGTCACGTAAATATTATGTGGACGTTTGCATTTCTCGGCATACAAATTTAGAACATCATATATATCTTACACTTAGATTTATCTGTTTGACATCTTTATACTTACTCTGGGTTGTTTTCTTTTCCTTTAAAATTAGTCGGTATTTTTATTACTACTACTTTTGTCACTACTGAAAAATAAGATATTGTATTGATTTAAGCCTTTCAAAACCAACTAGATTTAATGAGGATTGTACTCATCAACTGAAATAATACAGGAAAAATAATGAAGTAAAGATTAATTCAAAGAGCTTTAGTACTGATATTTTAGTCTATTATTTTCTGGCATGAATTTCACATGAGTGGTCTTTAAAGAACCTTTTTTTGGCCTTTAAATTAGATTTCTAAATAACTGTAACTATACATACTTGCTTTATATAAAAGTTTAACCCAAATCTATTCTAAACGTCTGCGGACTTACAACGCTAGAAACCGGGTTTCGATACCCGTGGTGGGCAGAGCACAGATAGCCCTTGTATAGCTTTGTGCATAATTAAAAAACAAACAAACAAACAATATTCTAAACGTCATCGGTGAATGCAATCTAAGCTGTTTATACATAACAGAGATTTACTTTCTCCTGACCACACCTTCACAAAGTTCGATTTACCATTATATGGAAGTAAGAGTTACAGTATTGGTAATGAATAAATCAGTAACGCTCGTGTAATCTACACCTTCTACATTACAAGAGAGCAAGATGATTCAGCTCACTTTATGTACATTATGCGAAGCATCCGTTTTGTTTAATTTATCATCAAAATGATATGGTAAGCATAATTTTATCATCGCAAATACTGTGTAGATATATGTTTTACTATTGCAAATGCATCAAACTCTGATGTTATGTCATTGTTATACATCTGCTCGCGTAAACGTACGTGACTGGTACAAAGCACCTAAGCTTTACGTTTGAGTATACTTCAGATGCGACACCTTTGGTTTTTTTTTTTGTAAACTGATATTTAGCAGTCGTAGCGAGCTTATAATATATGATGGGATTTATTAACACACAGTTGCCCCGATCTAGTTATCTATATTTCAAATGAACATTATTTATATATGTGCTGAAATTGACTAAAAGCTTTCAATAAAACTTTCAAAGCATTTTACTTGTTCAACATGGATTAATAAGATGTTAGAAATAACAGACGTTTTGTGTTTATATACAAAAAGGCTTGTTTGTTCGTTTCAGAAGTATTGCTCATAGCTACACATAGCCATCCCTAATTTTGAAATGATATACTAGAGGCGTAGCAGCTAGTTAACAGCACACACCATCAACTCTTGGGCCACTCTCGTCCGACCGTAGCCCCAAAGTGTGGAGTGGTTTTTGAATCAACGGGCCGCAAACATTCATTTGCACATTTTGAGCACGCTATCCATTAGGCCATGCTATCCATTAGGCGACGCTATCCATTAGGCCACGCTATCCATTAGACCATGCTATCCATTAGACCATGCTATCCATTAGGCCATGCTATCCATTACGTGATACTTATTTTAACTCAAAAGTTGATTATTTAAGTTAATTTATCTTGATATTATGGAGTGCGATCCTATAAAGTAAAAGTTTATTTGTAATTAAACACAAAGCTACACAATGGGCCATCTGTGCTCTGCCCACCACGGGTATTGGATCCAGGATTCTAGCGTTGTAAGTCCGCAGACATACTGCTGTGCCACTGGAGGGCATAAAGTAAAGGTAAAATATAGCTACTTTGGTCGCTTGATATAATTAGAGGATTCATATACAAAACTTACATAAATATTTTCTTTGAAACGAATATAAAAGTGTTTGAGTCTATATTTCATATATATAAAGATATACATCGATACAGAACCGAGATAGCTTTTCTTCTTGCCCATAACGCTGTTTGTCATTGTTCTTCTTTCACTTTGAAATTTATTTAAAAAAAAAACCTTACAATAAGCAAATTCTGCTAAGTCTGGGTTATATTTTTGAACTGTATATGTTAATAACTAGTGGTTAGGACGCTCGCCTCGCAATCTGCGGGTCGCGGGTTTGCATCCCCATCCCACCAAACATGCTTGCCCTTTTAGCCGTGGGGGCGTTATAATGTGACGGTCAATCCCACTATTCGTTGGTAAAAGAGTAGCCCAAGAGTTGGCAGTGGTGGTGATGACTAGCTGCCTTCCCTCTAGTCTTACACTGCTAAATTAGGGGATGGTTGGCGTCAGGAAGGGCACTCGGCCGTAAAAACCCTGCCAACACAAAAAAAAATAGCGACCCCGTATAGATACGGGAAAAAGCTACAGAAGAAGAAGAAGATATGTTAATAACTGAAATAAACAGAAATCGATTTCAGTTTAAACAGACACAATTAGAAGGAACATCTAAGAATTCCCTGAGTAGAAATGTTTGACCTTTCTTGAGTGATTGGAGAAATGAAGAACACTATTTACTGGTTCCCACAACTCGTTCGCAAGATTCCAAAATCAAGATTATCAGGCACTTTGACGGCGTCATGAAAAACATGAAAGAAAGAAATGCGTATAATGTTCTAACAAATTTCATTGTTAAATGTAGTCAAGTGTCTTGTATTTTGTTTAGAAAAGGATCTTTATTTATTTAATATTTCTTGATAATGGTCACTCTTTGATTGTTCTCCACACTGTTCGCAAAAGTAGTTAGTTGTATAGTCGTCAAACAATTTCAATCCAATTTTACGAGTCAGTGTAGAGGACATAGCTCTAAATGCTTACAACCAAACATTAGATTTAACATCTGCTATCTTCCACATCTTATAAGCGCATTGCTTTCAATTAAACAATGATATTTCAGTCAAACATGACTATTACAGTGCATCGTATATCAAAGAAGCAAAAAAATCCAAACAATCAAGAAAAATTACACATGCAATCAATGCCAAGAATTAAGGCCTAGCATGGTCTGGTGATTAGGGTCGCAGGTTCGAATCCTCTCACCGAACATGCTAGCCCTTTCTGTTATGGAGCCATTATAATGTGACGGCCATTCCCTCTTTGGTTGGTAAAGAGCAGCCCAAGAGTTAGTGATGGATGGAGTTGACTATCTGCCTTCTCTCTAGTCTATTACGTCAAAAGTAGGGGCGGCTAGCACAGATAGTTCTCGAGTAGCTTTGTGCAAAATTCAACAACAAATGTCCTGTTGTCATAATGCATTCTGTTTCTGCACATTTCTGTGCATATTATCCTATCTGGAAATTCTTCGTTTTCAAGCTTGATTGTTTGCTCATTTACTGTTCTGGCGATTGCCTCAAATTTGATATAATTGAATAATGGTGCTATTTATTGGTGTCTGATGAAGGTTTATGACGATAGTGCAGAATGTAAGAGCTATCCAAGTATTGGAAAGTCGACAAATACAAAAAGTTGCGACTCATTGAGATTTTTCCAGGTCCGTAATCGTCAGGTTATGAGTGTTCTATCATGTACCTATGCATCTTGAACAAGGTCATGGAAGGTTAACTATTTATAGTGTGGGCACTAGAGATCACAAAGCTACTGCCAATGGGTTCAACATAGATTTCAAGACAGAAACTGGAGTAATTTTCAGTGACCAAATAGTATGAAACAGACTTCATAAATCAGAATTGATATCAAAGAAAGAGTTGATCGTTTATCGACGCCATTGGAAGCCTGAACTCGTCACGCACGTGTTAGAATTTTATGTATCCAATGATCAACAGGTACGTGTTTGGAGAGACAAAGGTGAACGATGTGATCGTTGAATATCGTTAAAGGGCTTCTTCGGTTATAACGGTTATGAATGGACTTACAGATCTTACTACGCTTTCGAAGAGCGATATATTGATGTGGTATTGGACTCAGCCGTGCTATCTTTTCTGGATATAATCAGACAAGACTTTGTTCTATGTTGTCCACTGTCATGGTACCAGGATTGTAATGGGTTTTCTTGAAGCCAAAACCATGGAGTTTATGGACTGATTATTTAGTAACAATTGTAACTTACCTTGCAAAATTAAAAGTTCGAATTATCGTATCGTATTATGAAACAAATATCATTTAAATAATAAATGTAGTATTATTAAATTAGAACTTTATTATATTTTTATACTAAATATGTTATTCTGTTGTACATTAATTGTGGTCTAATTCATATTACTTAGAATCATAACTTACGCAATATATACGTTGTCGTGTGATACATTTATTGCATCTTTTATTATATTATTATATTAAACACAGTAACTTATAAACTTATTAACTTTTCTGTGGAATGAACAGTAAAATGATTCGTCTTAAAAACCAGGGAGAATTGCTTAGTTAAATAATTGAATATTTTATATTATTAACTCTACCATTGATAATGACTGTACTGCAATAAAGTGAGCAATGTAGCCATATCATAATGAATAATTTTACTTTTTAGTGGCAAGTTGCACAATGGCTCTCAACGCTTCGCCCACTGATGGGATCGAGCCCTAAATGTTATCGTTAAAGCCTCAATGTTACCGCTAAGCCACCGGAGGAAGGACAAAGAACAAGCTAATGACCACCACATTGTTTGTCATAAAAAGTAAACCATTTCTCAATAATAAAAGTGTCCCCTGCTTCACATAAACCTTTGAACTTAACTCATTTCCACATGATGAATGGCGAGTTTTATGACTAATGTGTAGAAAAAATCTAATTTAAATATACTATCTTATCATACTCACCTTCTTTTACGAAACGCAAGTATAATTAGATTTGCAATAAATACTTTTCCATGTAATAAAATATGCTATATTGAAGTGTATACGTGTGGGAAACGCTCTATCACTCAATCAATATGCAATTATCTGGGTAATAAACCTCAACATCTAAGATTTTAATGTTGTAACATAGCATGGTAGTCACCTCTCTGTACTGTTTTATGAAGATGTATATATATATACACAAAAAATCTCTAACAAAAATATAAACTAAGCGTATCTCTCTTCAAGTTCTTCATAGATAAGTTCATTTGTTAATTACGCAGACATGAAGTTAATACAGATGAATTCACTACGAAACTTACTTCTACCAGAATAAATTTAAAAAACAATAACTGTGGTTATCCAGAAATTTTATTAGCAGAGTAAATTTCTCTACTAATTAGCAAGCAAAAGCTATGAAGCACCGAAATTAGCTAGAGACACGATTAGCGACTCCAGTCAAGTTAGAAGGTGGAGAAATAGTGTCGTGACTTTATATACAGGGCTGATTTTTTGGCTAAATCTGAGGTACTGTCACTGTTCCAAATGCTGAAATGCCAGTTTCTAAACACATTCAGAAAAGCAGCGTCATATTTGTTTCAGATTAATTGAAATAAGTAGTCAACAGGTTGTAAAATTATTGTTCTTATTCTCTTTGTTGAAGTAACTAAACATATATAATATAAACATGTAGTGAACAAAGGCTTGGGTCCCATTATATATTTACGTTGTTGCGTGTTCTAGTTACAATAACAAGGGGACAGAGTATTCATAAATTTTTCTTGTTTAAGTTGCCCACTTTTACATTGTGTCTTTAAAGGTTTTGCCATTTTATATAACTAAACTCTTTTTTTTTGTACATCTGCAATGAATTTATTCACTTCCCTCATGTTACATGGATAAAATTGTATAATGCTTTTGGACTGGGGTACAGCCTAGTAGTTGGCATGATGGGCTGCGCAGGGAAGGTCTAACGTTCGAACGGCGATATGCAGCTCTACACGTTCCGCACTTTCAACTATGGAAGCTTATAATTGTGTCAGCTAACACTGTTATTGGATTAAAGGTAGCTGTATAAGTAGCAGGTGCTGATCACTGGTTGCCCTGGTGGACAGATCTAAAGTAGATATTTCTATGCTTGAACCGTATGGGTTTCTAATATAATCGTTTAGCTCCTCCCCCTCCCGGGTCAGTAGTAAGTTTACATACTTACAACGCTAAAATCCAAGGTTAGAATCCACGCTGTTGACAGAGTGCATCTAGCCTATTGTGTAGCTTTTCATTTTCAAAACGAAAATAAACAAAAATCAGGTTGAAAATTCAAAATACTAAGTATAGAGTTATGTAAGCTGTAATAGTTACTTAAAAATAAAAGATTCTGGTAGCGTTTTCTGTAATCGTTTTTGCAGTTTGACAAATTAGAATGAAGGGGTCAATCATATAAAGATGTGTTATTGACATGAGGCTTAAGAAACTGCAAACCAACTTTTGAAATTTTTGATATAATAATAGAACTACATGAAACTTTTCATTGCTCTACGATAATAAAAAACACATATAACAAAAAGTCTGAATAATCACCAAACAAGAAACCCGATAATTCAATTGCTTCCAAAGTATCACTTCTCTAATTTTTCTACTTTACCAATCCTATTCATTCCCAAGTCACCCTTGGAATATAGGAAAGTCTGCGTTCTGAAAGCACTTGGTTTATAGTTTCTTGTTTTGAGATTGTTACTCTGTGATTTCCCAACGAGGCAAAAAGGAAATAAAGATATTTTTATGTTATACTAATTTTCAATTAATTTAACTTTTCCTAAAATCGTTGATGTTTACGATACGTACTTTTCCTATAACATTCTCCATGCCTTCGGTACAAATTTTTCTTAAATATTCTTTCTCTACTTTTCTATAAGTCTTTCTCTGTTTATGATTAAAAATCTTCTTGAATCGTTGACCGTTATGAAACAACAGTTTTCCTTTTTCTATCTCCGCTTATGATTGAATATGTATACTAAATCATTCTCCTTTATGATTCATACTTTTCTATAAATCATTTTATTAATCTTGTTCTAATGTTTATCGTAGAGCAATGAATTAACATGCAATTAAAAGTTTTATGTAGTTCTATTATTATATCAAAAATTTCAAAAGCTGGTTTGCAGTTTCTTAAGCCTCATGTCA
>NW_013666240.1:117599-119029 GCF_000517525.1 Limulus polyphemus
AGAAGTGAACTTCTTGAGGAAGTAGTTCCTAGAACAGCAGCGGATGTTATGAGAAGTGAACTTCTTGAGGAAGTAGTTCCTAGAACAGCAGCGGATCATATGAGAAATGAACCTCTTGAGGAAGTAGTTCCTAGGACAGCAGTGGATGTTATAAGAAGTGAACCTCTTGAGAAGTAGTTCTAGAACAGCAGCGGATCTTATGAGAAATGAACCTCTTGAGGAAGTAGTTCCTAGGACAGCAGTGGATGTTATGAGAAGTGAACTTCTTGAGGAAGTAGTTCCTAGAACAGCAGCGGATCTTATAAGAAGCGAACCTTTTCAGTTGAAATTGCTATTGCCAAGTGTCACGACGTTATTTAAGCAAACGTTTTGTTTATTTTATTTAGCAAACAGAATAAATGAAATGTAAAACTGTTATATTATATAAGCTTAAGAGCTAAGATCTTGTTTATATATAAAGAAGACAACTAGCATAGCCGAATAATGTATTCACTATATAACTCCAGTTTTTGATAGATTAAAATAGAAAGTTATGTGAAAAACGTAGTCTTGAGTACCATAATATTCTCCCAATCTTAACGACTTGGTTTCATTTCCTGTTTATAGTTGCAATATTTGTTGTATCCTCAATGTTTTGTATATATCTTAAAGCGATGCATTATACTACGTTACATAGTTTTTATTTTTGGGATACATTTTACCACTGTGTATATTTTTATTTTTGGGATACATTTTACCACTGTATATAGTTTTTATTCTTGCTTTACATTTTACCAAGCTGTATAGTTTCATTCTTGCGTTACCTTTTACCACGCTATATTGCTTAAATTCTTGCGTCAGATTTTACCAAGATGTATAGTTTTATTCTGATTTTATCGACATATATATGCAACACTACTTTTTCTTTAACTGGTCGTTGCAGACTGAAAAATAATTCAAGGAAGTGAACTGCTGTTGTGTTTTATACCTCTCTCTGTATATTCAGAAAATATATAAAAAATAAAGATCTCGAGTGTGCAGCATATAGAATCCTATACATTGTAGATCAAGAATGTCTAATAATCTATTTCAAAATATATGCGCAGTGAAATGTATGTCCTAAACTAAGAGTATATGATATTATAATACAAATTATAATACATTTATAAACCTTATTTTACCGAAGCTATAAAGATATAAAAACTAAAATTATTTATCCAATTGTTTGAGAAAATTATTTTTTTTCCAGAAATTATGGATGGTTATTCTAATAATAGATTTAATAGTAAATATAGCGGCTTTAGCATATACAAATCTTGTGTATTCTCGCCAATGCTTTAGCATATACAAATCTTGTGTATTCTCGCCAATGCTTTAGCATATACAAATTTTGTGTATTCTCGCCAATGCTTTAGCATATACAAATTTTGTGTATTCTCGCCAATGCTTTA